>NW_027251144.1:1500000-1687975 GCF_044704955.1 Pristiophorus japonicus
TGGTTGGGACAGAGAATCAACATTGTTGAAGTAGCGCACAGTTCTCCAGGCAGACAAGGGCAATTGGGCATGCCCAACATATAGTCGAACCCAGAGGGGGAGTTCGACAGAGATAATGGCAAGCAGAACGGCGATTCACACCATTGCAAGGGACAATGTGGCCAGTATTGGGGCCATCAACACCTGTTAATGGCACACTCAAGGACAGTCACAGGGGTAGTCAGGGACGATTGACTAGCATGGGACATTATGTTTCCAACAACAGCTCATGTTGGAGGCATGGAGGCACAAACTCAGCCGGAGTTTGCAGAGATGAGCAAAATACCTACAGAAATTGCAGAAATGAACGCTGGGGGAAATCGCTGGAAGCTGAAGTTCAGTGAGCTCATTTGGAGGACGTATACAGTTCATACACCAGGACGCCACCGATAATGATGAAAGTGCTCCTCAGTGGCATCCCAGTATCAATGGAGCGAGACACGGGGGCTAGCCAGTCCCTGATGGATATCAAATAGTTCGAAAAGTTGTGGGCGTCCAAGGCCAGTAAGGCCAAAATTATCACCGATTGATGCACAGCTACGGACATACACCAAGGAGATCATTCCGGTGCTCGGTAGCGCCACTGTAATCGTGACCCACAAAGATTCGGAGAACAGGTTGCCACTCTGGGTTGTCCCGGGGGACGGTCACGCAGTACTGGGGAGGAGTTGGCTTGCTGTCATGAACTGGAAATGGGGCAATGTCAATGCTATTTCCTCTGTGGAGCGAGTATCATGCTCACAGTTCCTGCACAAATTTGACTCATTATTTCAACCCGGCATTGGCACTTTCATGGGGGCCAAGGTAGTGATTCACATAAACCCAGAAGCCAGGCCAGGACAACACAAGGCCAGAGCAGTGCCGTACGTGATGCGGGAAAAGATAGAAGGTGAATTGAACCGCCTGCTGGGGGAAGGTATCATTTTGCCAGTCGAAATCAGTGACTGGGCGAGCCCGATTGTACCGGTGTTCAAGGCGGATGGGTCGGTCAGGATATATGGTGATTACAAGGCCACCATCAATCGGGTGTCACTCCAAGACCAGTACCCGCTACCGAGAGCGGAGGACCTCTTTGCGATGATAGCCGGTGGGAAACTTTTTTCAAAATTGGACGTGACCTCAGCTTACATGACCCAGGAGCTGGCGAGTGAGTTGAAGAAGCTGACCACCATCACGACACACAAGGGGTTGTTTGAGTACAACAGATGTCCGTTCGGGATTCGCTTGGCCGCCGCGATCTTCCAACGAAATATGGAAAGCCTCCTCAAGTCGATTGCAGGGACGGTGGTTTTTCAGGACGACATCCTCATCACGGGTTACGATACTGAAGAACACCTCCACAACCTGGAGGAGGTGCTATGCAGACTGGACCGGGTAGGGCTGCGACTGAAAAAGGCGAAGTGCATCTTCCTAGCTCCAGAGGTAGAATTCCTGAGGATGAGGGTAGGAGTAGACGGGATGAGCCCTACTGCGTCCAAGACGGAAGCGATCCAGAGAGCACCCAGACCCCGTAACACGATGGAGCTCCGTTTGTTCCTGGGGCTCCCGAACTATTTGGTAACTTTCTTCCCAAATTGAGCACGCTGCTAGAGCCGCTACACATGCTCCAAAGCAAAGGTCGCGAATGGGTCTGGGGGGACAGCCAGGAAAGGGCTTTTAATAGAGCACACAATTTGTTATGTTCCAACAATCTGTTAACGCGATATGACCCATGTAAGACACTTGTTTTAACGTGCGATGCGTCGTCCTATGGTGTCGGGTGTGTGTTGCAGCATGTCAATGCCAAGGGTCAGTTACAGCCGATAGCGTATGCCTCCATAAGTCTGTCCCAGTCAGAAAGGGGCTACGGGATGATAGAAAAGGAGGCGCTCGCATATGTATATTCGGTAAAGAAAATGCACCAATACCTGTTTGGGAGGAAATTTGAGCTGGAGACAGATCACAAACGCCAAACCTCACTTTTGGCCGACAACAAGGTCATAAATGCAAACGCATCGGCCCGCATACAGAGGTGGGCACTCACGTTAGCCGCCTGTGACTACACAATTCGGCACAGACCGGGCACTGAAAACTGCGCCGATGCACGCAGGAGGCTCCCACTAGCCACCACTGAGGGGGCTACCGAGCATGCTGCTGAGATGGTCATGGCTGTTGAAGCTTTCGCAAGCGAAGGCTCACCCGTGACAGCCCGTCAGATTAAAGTCTGGACAAATAGAGACCCGCTTTTGCCTCTAGTCAAGAAATGTGTCCTGAATGGGGACTGGGCAGCCACGTACAGGGCATGCCCTCAGGAATTTAAACCATTTCACATGCGCAGGGATGAACTCTCGATTCAGACTGGTTGCCTACTTTGGCGAAACCGCGTAGTCATGCCCCAGATGGGCAGAGAGGTGTTCATCAGAGAACTCCACAATGAGTATCCGGGCATTGTCATGATGAAGGCAATTGCCAGGTCACACGTTTGGTGGCCAGGGATAGATGCAGAACTGGAACTTTATGTTCGCAGGTGCAACACGTGTGCCCAGCTAGGTATTGCGCCCAGGGAAGCCCCCCTTAGCCCCAGGCCATGGCCCGCAAAGCCTTGGTCATGCATCCATGATGACTACGCAGGTCCTTTCATCGGATAAATGTTTTTGGTTGTAGTAGATGCCCACTCCAAATGGATTGTGTGTGACATTTTAAATTCAAGCACATCCTCTGCCACGGTAGAAAGTCTACGGGCAATGTTCGCCGCCCACGGTCTACCGGACATCTTGGTCAGCTACAATGGCCCGTGCTTCACAAGCACTGAATTCCAGGACTTCATGGCAGGCAATGGAATTAACCATGTCAGAAAGGCACCGTTCAAGCCAGCCTCAAACGGCCAGGCAGAACGAAAAGTGCAGATAATCAAACAGGGCTGCTCAGAATCCAAGGGGGTTCCCTAAAAAGCCACTTATCACGCCTCCTGTTGGCCAATAGATCCCGACCACACTCGCTCACAGGGGTTCCACCCGCAGGGCTGCTAATGATAAGGACGCTCAAACCCGTTATCCCTTATACACCCCACCATGAAAGAAATTGTTGAGAGCAGGCGCCGATCACAATATAACTACCATGACAGGAATGCGAGGGCACGATATATTGGTGTAAACGACCCTGTTGTTGTCCATAACTACACTGCAGGGCCTAAATGGCTCACAGGCACTGTGATTGCCAAAGAGGGCAATAGGATTCTGGTAGTTAAACTTACCAATGGAAAAATCTGCCCAAACACGTGGATCAAACAAAAAGGAGGTTAAGCAACCCTATAAAAGAAGCAGAGGAAGAACACGATATAGAGTTCACTCCAGCACAGGTGACCGAACACTGGAACCAAAGGAAGGAGTGCCCAGTCACTGTGGGCAATTCGGATAGGCCTGAGCACTGCAAACAGCAGACACACAGGCCAGCGCCCAACAACCGGAGCCCCAACTCAGGCACTCTACAAGTGAGCGTAAACCACCAGAGAGACTCAACCTGTGATCCCAATAAGACTTTGGGGTGGTAGGTGATGTCATGTATTCAACCAGCATTGTAACCCAAGTATAAACTGACAAGTTGTATACTGTCAGAACAAAGACCACTAGGTGGTGAACTTGCGGGCGACACTGCTAACCTGGACCTTCAGGTATAAAAGGGGAAGCTCCACCCAATTTCATCACTTGAATGCAAAGGAATAAAGGACAGGTCACAGACTGACCTTCTCTCAAGCATGGGCCTCGTGTGCATTTATACTGTCCAGCAAGGACGTATCACTTATGACTCCAGGAACCCGGTGCAACTTTTATTAAAATTAACAGGACCAACTATTTCACAGAAAAAATCTTCTCTGACATAATGTTTTTAGATCATGCACTGGTCGATCATTCTTCGGTGCAAAGTGGATGAACTGACTCTTCCCCACATTGAACCCCAGTAATCACAGTCAAGGGGAGTTTTAATAGAGGTTTTCAGAATTGTGGGGAAACTGTTTCCACGGGCAGGAGTGTCGGTAACCAGAGGACACAGACATAAGATAGTTGGTAAAAGGAAAAATCCGAGGCGGAGGATGTGGGGTGAGGAGATGTATTTTTACCTGCTCCTGATCTTACATGTTTATGATCTTATGACCTTTCACAGGAGAACAATCTCGCCCCTGAGCATGTATGAGGAGAAAACTCCAGAAAATATTCAATATTACCACCCGGTGAGCTTTCGCGTGTGAGGCGAACATGTTAACCGCTACACTGCGGAAACATCTCCACTTTCAGCACCCGGTCAGACGGAAATGTTAAGCGAGCAGGTGAACTGCTGAATCCCACTTTTAAGGAGTTGGTCGTGGTGCCGAACAAATGGGTTTTGCTTAATGACGATAATGAAGAAGTGGGACTCGAACCCATACTTCCAGAAAAAACTGCAAACTGAACACAGCACCTGAGACCGCTCGGCCATCCTGACTATTTCATGCTGTATGTGGCCACCTGCAGGTTGATTTTGAACTTTTGTGTCCTGTCACATGAAATACATGAGGGCAGCAGGCGTATCTCTGCCTGACACCGGGGAAACAGTGAGACAGACCTTGGAGCATGGGTCTGGTTATTGCCAAACAGCAAAGAATATATTAATTCTGGAATTATCCAAAAGTAATGTGACACAGACGTGAAATAATCAGGGGCTCAGTTTTGCCAGTATTTTCACAACTTAATGTTGCAATGTGAAACAATGCAGGAAATCAGTGGTGAAGATAAAATCCCACGGTGCTCATTTTCAAATTCAACACAGTACGATTTGAAATAAAGTGAAAGAATTTTACAGTGAAAAGATTTGGAAGTGTTACTTGTATTTGTATCTTTAATTAAACTTTGTGGCGTCTGACTCCCGTTCATGCCTCTGCTGAATAAGAAAGGAGGGTTTGACGTTGACCAGACTGCACTGCCCCTGATATTTGTGAGCTCATCCTTTATATTCAGTGGTTTCTCGCCCTTTGATGGGCTGCAGTGTAGCGGATATCACGTTGTCCTCACACGCGAAAGGTCCCCGGTGGATCCGTTTTCTCTCACTCAAAGTTATCTATTTATTGAAGTTAAATAAAGAGCAATTAAGGAATAAGGGAGCCCTTTTGCCAGGAGAATAAATAGCAAATAAAAACAGCAAATGCTGGAAATCTCAGCAGGTCAGGCAGCATTTGCCAGGAGACTAAACTTGCCACCGATTCTTCATCCGCAGTAAGTTTAGGGAAATTCCAACATCCTGGGCCCGTACAAAGTTTGTACGGATTGCGGGATTTCCGCATATCTTGCCCAGCAAATATCCTCAAAATCCTTGCAGCTGAAAAAGCAAGCGCATAGCGTGATTTTACAGGCGCAAGTGTTTAAAAACACTCATAACAACAATAAAATAAAATAAAATAAACACAATGTCGCGTGAAAAACTCTGCCAACTAAGGTAAGTTTATTTTTAACCCGAATTACAAAGCTTAAAAAAAATTGGAACTACCATGTTTTTTTCTAATGCGTTTATTAACTTTAATTTCAATTAATTTTAATTATGTGAGGTCTGTTTTTTATTATTTCTCAGTGTGTGTGTGTTTTTTGTTCTCATGAAAAGCACTGAGAACCCGTAGGTACGCGAGTCTCATTGCTATTAATGGGAAAGCTGTGGAATACGTACTTAATTGGCTGAGCAGTCACACGTGGGATCCCTCCGGACGGGAGCGTGCTTCGCAGCGCGGGAAGAGAAGGCCTCCCCAGCGGAATCCACGATGCCTCCTAGACCACCAGGTAGGCTCGTAAAACATCTCCGGTCGGAAGGGAATTGTCCGCGGGAAGCCTCCAACCGGAATTTTTGGGCCAATATTCCCACCCGGATTGTTTTGCAGACTTACAGTCGAGACTTCAAAAACTGAACTGGAATAATTTCAGGAGCTTTCATCATCGATGACATTTTACACCCTATCTGACTTAACACACTCTGTATTTTATGAGATTGGTTTAAAATGTTCATTGCTCATAAGACAAGGAACCTGGGGTACTTATGTTCAACTTATTTCACAGCAAATATATTCTAAAATGATATTTCTGCCTGGGCTTGAACTGGGGACCTTTTGTGTGTGAAAGACTAACATGATAACTGCTATACAATGGAAACCATTGCTTAACTGCTTGCCCAGAGAGAAGTGTTAAACCAGAAGGTGTAATTCTGAATCCCTTTCTGTGAAAAAATCATAACACAAACATTTCTCTGACCGAAGCTGCACAAGTCAAAAATGTTCCTTTCAAAGTCGTTAAACTCCCAAATTTCCGTGCCCCCCGAATCTTCTGAATCAGAAAGCTCTGGTTGTACCGACTCAATCCATAAATAAAAAATAAAAACAGAATTGCTGGAAATCTCAGCTGGTCAGACAGCATCAGCGTTTTTACCAGGAGACTAAGCTCGCCTCCGATTGTTCATCCACAGCAAGTTTAAACGCAATATAGAATCATGGAACGGTTACAGCACGGAAGTAGGCCGTTCGGCCTGTCGAGCCCGTGCCGACTCTCAGCTAGTCCCACTCCTCCGGCCTTTACCCGTCCCCCTGAGATATTGTTCCTTCAGATACTTATCCAAATCCATTTTGAAAGATAAGATTAATTCGGCCTCTGCCACCCTTTCAGGCAGCGCATTCCGGATCCGAACCACTCGCTGCCAAATGGCCTCCTCCTGTTCCAATGTTCCTGCATATAAAGTCTGGGAAACACGAGATCAATTCCTGCCACTCTCACAGCCTTCCTAAATATAGCATTCTATTCTCGTAAAACCAGCTCCTGAAGTATCGGCCAGCTGTGTTGGTTGGAGCTCTGGTTATGTTCCTTAGACTACATCTACCACTGTGTGTCTGTAGTGTCGTGGTTATCATGTGCCCCAAACACACCAAAGGTCCCCGCGTGGAATCATTTTGAAAACTTTAAAATGGACCGAATGGCCGACTCCTGTTCCTAATTCTTACGTTCTTATGATCTTATGTCTTTTCACTGGAGAACAATCTCTCACCTGAACATGTTTGAGGAGAAAGTTCCAACAAAATATTCCCACCCGGTGAGCTTTCCCGTGTGTGAGGCAAACGTGTTAAACGCTACACTGCGGACACATCTCCACTTGCAGCACCAGGTCAGACGGAAATGTTAAGCGAGCAGCTGAACTGCTGAATCCCAATTTTAAGGACTTTGTCGTGGTGTCAAAACAAATTCTGGGTGAGCCTCCATTTGCCGGCGAAGTTTGAACTTGCGGTTAGAACTTTTGCAAAGAATGACTTGCATTTTTACGTGGCCTTTCAACAACTCAGGATGTCCCCAAGTGATTCAAAGTCAATGAAGTACCGATGGAGCCTTGTAATGTGGGGAAAGATGTGCCCCAATCACCCCACACGCATCTCAACTCTTTCAGAAGCAGGAGAGTGTGTAACCTGGGTCTATAACATAAAGTAATGGGCTCATTAACGATTAAAGCCCATTATTAATCCTCTCACACACCTCAGTTATGTTTATGCAATGCATCGATGGAAACTTCAACAACTGAACTTTACTGCGTTAAGGAACTTTAATCATTGATGAAGTTTTATCCCCTATCTGATTTTACACACACTGTATTTTAGGAGAGTGAGTTAAAATGCCCATCGCTCATGATACAAGGAACCTGGGGCGACTTTTTAAAATGTATCCCACAGAAAAATATTCGCTAAAATAATGTTTCTGTCCGTGCTCAAACCGAGGATATTTCACATGTGCGGCGAAGGTGATAACCATTACACGACGGAAACCTCTGCTTACACCTCGAAAAAAAGCATCCTGCAGCGCTGCCTCACTTCCCAGCAGCAGATAAAAGCCACAAACAAACCCATCGATTATTCCCACTTCCCCACCTCCACAGATACTGCCCGACCTGCTGCGTGTTTCCAGCATTTTCTGTTTTTACTGAATACACAAACACAGGTATTCGTTCAAAATCAAACTGGAGGTGGCCACACACAGATTAAACAGAGCCAGAGAGACAGACAGGATCGGGAAACACAGGGAAATGGGACGGAACCAACAGGCGCCTCACCGACAGGAAATGTGATTAACATAATCCTTGCTCGCTCAGTCGATCCAACATGAGGCTCTTATTCTCAGGGTTGTGGGTTTGAGCCCCAGGTTGGGTGAATCATTATTGTTAAATTTTATGTCGCTTTCTCGGGCAAACTTCATTAATTAACCGATCAGCTTCTTTTGCAAGTGAAAGTAATGTTAACTGAGGGAAAGTCGATAATTCAATAATTGGTTCTGTGTTTTGCATGTTAACTGTTGAACCAGATCCCATTTTACACACTGTACTTCAGGCATCTGATTCAGAATGTTCATTGTAACATGAACGTGCCCCTGGGGAAACAGTGAGAAAGGTTTCAGAGCAAGGGTCTGGTTATTGTGAAACAGCAAACACAATATCAATTCCGGAAGAACAACAGCTAAATTAACTGATTTGAACACGCAGCCTCCTGATCGGGAGTTCGACCCGTAAGCGTTGCACCACGATGTCCAGATTCTACAACAGTCCTAGTGGATCGGAAGGTAGAAAATGTAACATCGCTATTCAAGAAAGGAGGGAGGGAGAAAACCGGGAACTACAGGACAGTTAGTCTGACATCAGTCATCGGGAAAATGCTGTAATCCATTGGTAAGGAAGTGGTGTCAGGGCACTTCGAAAATTATAACATGATTTGACAGAGTCAACATGGTTTTATGTAAATGTCATGGGCAGTTACAGAAAATTATCAAATAAAACTAATGTTATCTGGCCTTCATATCTCGCGAAGTCGATCACCAGCAAGTGATCAGGAAGGCCAATGGAATCTTGGCCTTTATTGCAAAGGGGCTGGAGTATAAAAGCAGGGAAATCTTGCTCCAGTTATACAGGGTATTGGTGAGGCAACACCTGGAATGCTGCGTGCAGTTTTGTTTTCCATATTTACGAAAGGATATACTTGCTCTGGAGGCAGTTCAGAGAAGGTTCACTGGTCGATTCCAGAGTTGAGGGGGTTGACTTCTGAGGAAAGGTTGTTTAGATTGGGCCTCTACTCATTGGAATTCAGAAGAATGGGTCGTAATCTTATCCAAATGTATAAGATTATGAGGGGGCTCGACAAGGTGGATGCAGAGAGGATGTTTCCACTGGTGGGGGAGACTAGAACTAGATCTTAGATTAAGGGGCCGCCCATTTAAAACTGAGATGGGGAGAAATTTCTTCCCTCAGAGGGTTGTAAATCTACGGAATTCGCTGCCACAGAAGCTGGGACATTGAATATATTTAAGACAGAAATCGATAATTTCTTAAATGATGAGGGGATAAGGGGTTATGGGGAGCGGGCGGGGAAGTGGAGCTGAGTCAATGATCAGATCAGCCATGATCTTATTAAATGGTGGAGCAGGGTCGAGGGACGGTGTGGCCAACTCCTGCTCCTATTTCTTATGTTCGTATAACTGGAACACAAGGGGACAGATGTTGTGTGCAGCTACACAAAGCCCTGGTGAGACCTCACTTGGGGGACTGTGTTCAGTTCTGGTACCGCACAGGCAGCATCTGCTTTTTTGCCAGGAGACTCAACTCGCCTCCGATTGTTCATCCACAGCAAGTTTAAACATAATGTTCCCGCCCGGGATAAAACCAGGAAATTTTCACATGTAAAGCGACGTGATAACCGCTACACTACAGAAACATGTGTTACAGGAAGCACAACAGAGGGGAGCTGAACAGTGAGCTCCCTCGGCGCTGATCGGGACCGATGCTGATGTGGAAGCAAGTCATCCTCGACTCCGGGGGGCTGCCTCAGAAGAAGAGAGGAGGATCAGGAATGTGTTGGCTCACCTTAAACAACTTCTGTCCCACACTGAAAGCTCTCAATCCTTCTCCTCCGCTGCCCTTTACAGAAATGTCACATAATTACAACCCACCATGTTCACTTCCACATCCTCACAGTGGGCCACAGAGACTCCTGCCGTCTCCCCGCGATCAGCGAACTCACCCAGTTTGTAAAGTTACAACCGGAACAAGTGTCCCGCAAAGGGCAGGAGAAGCCAGAGAGTCTGTAAACTCAGTGTGTAACAGGAAGTAACGGGGTTATTAACGGTGATTACAGCAATTCATCATCATCATAGGCAGTCCCTCGAAATCGAAGAAGACTTGCTTCCACTCTAAAAGTGAGTTCTCAGGTGACTGAACCGTTCAATACAGGAATTACAGTCTCTGTCACAGGTGGGACAGACAGTGGTTGAAGGAAAGGGTGGATGGGACTGGTTTGCCACACGCTGCTTCCGCTGCCTGTGCATGTGTTCTACATGTTCTCGACGATGAGACTCGAGTTGCTCAGCGTCCTCCAGATGCTCTTCCTCCACTGAGGGTGGTCTTTATCGAGGGACTCCCAGCTGTTGTTGGGGATGTTGCATTTTATGAAGTGGCTTTAAGGGTCCTTAAAACGTTTCCCCTGCTCATCTGGGGCTCGCTTGCCGTGTAGGAGTTCCAAGTTGAGCGCTTGCTTTTGGAGTCTTGTGTCAGGCATGCGAACAATGAGGCCCGTCCAACGGAGCAGGTCGAGTGTGGTCAGTGCTTCGATGCTGGGGATGTTAGCCTGATTGAGGACGCTAACGTTGGTGCGTCTGTCCTCCCAGGGGATTTGCTGGATTTTGCAGAAACATCATTGGTGGTATTTCTCCAGCGACTTGAGGTGCCCACTGTATAAGGTCCATGTCTCTGAGCCATACAGGAGGACGGGTATCACTGCAGCCCTGTAGACCATGAGCTTAGTGGCTGATTTGAGGGCCTGATCTTCGAACACTCTCTTCCTCAGGCGGCCGAAGGCTGCACTGGCGCACTGGAGGCAGTGTTGAACCTCGTCGTCGATGCCTGCCCTCGCTGATAATAGGCTCCCGAGGTATGCAATTATTCATCCTCTCACAGACCTCAATTATTTTCATGCGACAAACTGATTGAGAATAGAAAGAGGGTTAGTGCTCGGGATCTTAACCACTCGACCACCAAGGAAAAATTCTGGTAAAGGTATATATTATATATATGTATATATATCGATATTAATAGAATCATAGAATCAGAAAGTTTCAGCACAGAGTGAGGCCATTTCGGCCCATCGTGTCCGCACCGGCCGACCAAGAGCTATCCAGCCTAATCCCACTTTCCAGCTCTCGGTCCAGACCTCTGTAGGTTGCGGCACTTTAAGTGCACATCCACGTATCTTTTAAATGTGGTGAGGGTCCCTCCCTCTACCACCCTTTCAGGCATTGAGTTCCAGACCCCCACCACCCTCTGGGTGATGAAATGTCCCCTCATATCCCCTCTAACCCTCCCCCAATTACTTTAATTCTATTCCCCCTGGTTGTTGACCCCTCTGCCAAGGGAAACAGGACCTTCCTATCCATTATATCCAGGCCCCTCAATTTTATACACCTCAATCAGGTCTCCGCTCAGACGCCTCTGTTGCAAAGAAAACAGATTCAGCATCTCCAAACTATCCTCATAGCCAAAATTCTCCAGACCAGGCAACATTCTAGTAAATCTCCTCTGCACCCTTTCCAGTGAAATCACATCTTTCCTGTAATGTGGTGACCAGAACTGCACGCAGTACTCCAGCTGTGGTGTAGCCAGTGTTTTGTACAGTTCAAGCATAACCTCCTTGCTCTTGTATTCCATGCCTTGACTAATAAAGGCAAGTATTCCACATGCCTTCTTAACCACATTAACTAACTGGCCTGCTACCTTCAGGGATCTGCGGACCTGCACTCCAAGGTCCCTTTATTCCTCTACACTTTTCAGTGTCGTACCATTTAATGTGTATTCCCTTGCCTTGTTAAACCTCCCCAATGCATTACCTCACACTTATCCGGATTGAATTCCATTTGCGACAGTTCTGCCCACCTGACCAGTACATTGATCATCATCATCATAGGCGGTCCCTCGATCGAGGACGATTTGCTTCCATGAGTTCACAGGAGTTTCGATGAAGGACCCGATGTTCCAGTCCTGAATCCAATTGAGGGGGTGGAAGATGCCTTTGTGTGGATTTTTTTAACGTGGGGTGACCGTTGCACATCAGCCACCACACGGGCTTGACAGAGCCAGGTCTTGGTCCAGTGGAAAGGGTTAACCAAGACGACAGGAGACCAGCTCTGCTGCATGGACCCAGTACCCACACATATCGCAGTGTGGGCTGGGCCCGTGCTGCCCCTGGGCCCTCGGCTCTTCTGGGCCCTGTCCCCTCATCTGTCACACGTCCTCCACGATCTGTCACCGCTCTTCCACCATAAACATTCACCGCATCTCGCCACAAACACTCACCGCTCATCCGCCCCGACCTTCCCACTCCTCTGCACATGGGCCCTGCCGATGTTCTTGCTCACGCTCCAAAATGACGACCAGGGTTAACATAAAACTGTTAACATATATGGAATAAAACTTGAAGCACCTCCCGGAATCCCTTATAAGATGTGATTATGGTTTGTTGATCCAGATTCCAGAATCCATGCAGAGATGTTACCCGTGGTATAAGGTGGTGTGGCTGGATTCCGATGGACTGCATGGATAGCTTACCAACTTCGCTTGTTGTTTTAGTATCATCGCGCTGGTCCCTCGGAGAACAGTGTGAAGTGGTGGAGGATCAATGTGGCCAGGAATCGTGTCATGGTCAATATTTATCCCTCAATCAACATCACAGAGACAGATGATCTGGTTATCATCACACTGCTGCCGATAGGAGCCTGCCGTGTGCAAATTGGCGGCTGTGTCTCCCACACTACAAGAGTGACCGCACTTCAAAAAGTACTTCATTGGCTGCAAAGCGCCTTGAGACGTCCATTGATATCTTGCTGTAGTCCGCCACTTTCTTCTTCATTATCAACCACTCAGCCTATTTTAGTGTCATCTGCAAACTTCTTACTCATACCCTCAACATTTCAGTCCAAGTCATTGATGTATACCACAAAAAGCAAGGGACCCAGCACTGAGCACTGCGGAACCCCACTGGATCACAAAATCACCCATCAACCATTACGCTTTGATTCCTGCCTCTGAACAAATTTGGGACCTAACTTGCCACTTTGCGCTTGAATCCCATGGGCTTTTACATTCGTAACCAGTCTGCCAAGTGCGACCTTATCAAAAGCTTTGCTAAAGTGCATATACATTACATCATACCACTGCCCTCATCAACCCTCCTGGTTACCTCCTCGAAAAATGCAATCAACTTAGTCAGACCTTCCCTTGACAAACTCATGTTGACTATCCTTGATTAATCCATGTCTTTCCAAATGAAGATTTATCCTGCCCCTCAGGAGTTTTACAAATAATTGTAAAAGGTTCGGCTGGCCAGCCTGTATTTACTCAATCCCTTTCTCCCTTTTTAAACAAAGGTACAACGTTAGCAGTGCTCCAATCCTCTGGCCCTGCACCTGTAGCCAGTGAGGATTGGACAATGGTGGTCAGAGCCTCTGCTATTTCCTCTTTTGCTGCTCTTATCAGCCTGAGATACATTTCATCCGGGCCTGGGGATTTATCCACTTTCAAAGCTGCTAGACCAGCAATACTTCCTCTCTCACCATGTTTATTTCATCTAATGTTTCACATTTCTCAACCCTCATTGCAAAGTCCACATCGCCCCTCACTTTTGTGAAAACAGATGCAAAGTATTCACAAAGAATCCTACCCAAGTCTTCCGCCTCCGCGTACAGATTCCCTTTATGGACTCTAATAGGCCCCACTCTTTATCTTGTTATCATCGTGCTCTTAATGTATTTATAAAACATCTTTGGGTTTTCCCAGATTTAATTGCCAACATTCTCTCATGCTCTCTCTTTGCTTTCCTGATATATTTTTTAATTGCACCTCTGCACCTCTAGAGTTTCTGCAGTATTGAGTTATTGGTATCTGTCATAAGCTTCCCTTTTTTTCGTTAACTTTCTCTGTATGTCCCCTGACATCCCGGGAGCTCTAGATTTGTTAGTCCCACCTTTGTTTTAAGGGAACACACTTGCTCTGTACCCTCAGGATCTCCTCCTTGAATGCCTCCCACTGCTCTGAAACTGATTTACCAGCAAGTACCCGTTCTCAGTCCACTTTGGCGAAATTCAATCTCAGCTCAGCAACATTGGCTTTACCCCAATTGAGAACTTTTATTCCTGGTCCCCTTTGTCCTTTTCCATAACTACCCTAAACCTTACTGAGTATGATCACTCGCACCAAAATGCTCTCCCACTGATACCCCTTCTACCTGCCCCTCTTCGATCACAAGACCCAGTCCAGAACCGCCCCTCCCTTGATGGGCTTGTTAGATACTGGATAAAGAAGTTCTCCTGAATGCATTTTAGGAATTCTCCACCATCTGTACCATTCACACTATAATTTTCCCAGTTAATATTCGGGGAGTTAAAATCCTTCACTTTTACAGCTCTATAGGTTTTGCACTTCTCAACATTCTGCCCATATATTTGTTCTTCTATTTCCCTCTAACTGCCTGGGAGTCTATAGTGCACTCCCAGTAGTGTGATCGCCCCTTTTTTGTTCTTTAATTCAACCCACATGGCCTCGTTTGATGATCCCTCTCACACAACTTTCCTTTTCTCAGCTGCAGGATGCGTCAATAATCTCTCACAACTCAACTGAAAGCAGCTGGAATGTACAGCTTTGAGAGGGTCTTTCTGCACCGTCAGGGCTGGAAACTGTAGAGTTTGAATGTGTTCCGAACTGTACAGAGTATTCAACAAATATAGAAGGGCTGGGAGATATTGTGCTTTGTTAATACTGAACCAGAAATGCACATTATTCAATGCTTCTCATATTTAATTGAGCAGGTTATCAGCTGGTTTTAAACGGGAACCTTTTGCGTGTTAAGCGAATGTGATGACCACTACACTACGGAACCCACGCTTTCAAAGCACACTGCAACCTGAATGCAGCAACTTAGACCGCTCGGCCATCCTGACTGCTCAATATTATGTGTGGCCACCTGCAGTTTGATTTTGAACTTTTGTGTCCTGTCACATGAAGTAAATGAGGACAGCAGGCGTATCTCTGCCTGACACCGGGTAAACTGTGAGACAGACCTTGGAGCAAGGGTCTGGTTATTGCCAAACAGCAAAGAAAATATTAATTTTGAAAGAACAGTGACCCCGACGTGATTGGGCGAACACATTATTCTGCTGCGAATTGTGAAATTACATAGAACTTTTGCAAAGAAGGACTTGCATTTCTGCAACACCTTTCAGGAACTCAAGATGCCCCAAAGCGCTTTACAGTCGTTGAGTTATGTTTGAAGTGTTGTAGTGTGGGGAAAGATGTGCCCAAATCACCCCACACGAACCTCAACTCTTTGCGAAGGAGTTCGGTGCAAATAATCAGCTGCCTTAGGGACTTGGACTTTCTTTGAATGAGTTCTGCTTGTACCTGTATTTAAGCTTGAAACAGCAACTGGGCTTCCATCTCACGGGAGCAGCGTGTGGCAGTTAGCGAGTAGGTGACGAGGTCTGGGGTTGATGTACGTCACTTTCAATCTTTGAAATTTCACCAAGCAAAGAAATGATGAATCCAACTGTCCCTGTAATCCTTTTGTTCAGGTTTAATCACAGGAATATCTGCAGTCAGGAGCTGAAAAGTAATTAAAACCAACGACTGGCTTCGGGACAATCAGTATACTTTGTCACAGACAAGGCACCGGAAGGCTGGAAGGTAGATCACAGCGGTTGCGGGAGAGCTGGTTGGCGGTGACATGGAAGTGTCTGCAGTGTGCGGGACCAGACTGCTTCCACGCATCCACAATGAATGTCCCACCCTTTATTTGGGAAAAGTACAACTGAGAGTGGACAAGTTCCATCCCGGTCGGAGCAACCTGAAGCTTTAACTGACTGACACCCTGGTTTGGGATGTCTTACAATTTACATTTAAGTTAGTCTTTGTGGCGCAATGTGTTAGCACGTTCGGCTATTAACTGAAAAGTTGGTGGTTCGAGCCCACCCAGGGACGATGCCTTTAACTGTTTTTTTCCAGAGGATTCGGTGCCGCACAATTCCAGGTTGTCATTGTGCGTTTTGGCTGGCCGAATATATTCCGCAAACATTGCCAGCTGTGCTGTTATCCAGTGAGTTCCCACTCCAATACTTTTATGAACATTTAGTTCATGGAAAACGATAACAATTTTTTACATGGACCATGGTCCTCCATCCAGTCCACGAGAAATAAATTACGTTATTGTGTTTAAAGGAACTGGTGGAAATTGTCTGACCTATCGTTATGGCTTTGCTCAGATTCTGAGAGTCAACAGTTTGCGAAGAATTATCTCATGGCCAATGCCAAGCACGAAAATGTCTCTCAGCATTTGTTCTAGGAATCCCTCAAATTCGCAATGTCCTGCGAGGTGCCTTAATTCGGCGACATCGCGCGCCACTTCCTGGCCCTCCGACCGTTGGCACGTGTAGAACCGATACCTCGCCATCAGATCGCTTTCTTTAGGATTTAGATGCTCGCAGACCAGCGTACACATTCTTCATAGGATTTAGTTGTTGGTGTCACCAGAGCTAGAAGATTCTTCATGAGGCCATAGGTTGCTGCCCCACAGACGGTAAGGAGGATCGCCCTTCATTTGGCAGCGTTCTCGTCCCCTTCCAGCTCGTTGGCCACGAATTATTGGTCGAGTATCTCCACAAAGGCTTCGCAATCGTCCACTTCTGAGAACTTCTCCAGGATACCAACTGTTCCTTGCATTTTTGCATGGTTGTTCATTGTCTCGTCGCCAATTGATACGCTCATAACAAAGGATGAAACTTAGTATTGTGAATAATGAGTAGTGTGACCTTAGCTCCTTTAATAAGACTCCAGAGTACAGGTACCACATGGGTGGCCTGCTTACATACTGTGCTCCCAAGGGATACTGGGATCCCTTGGGACTCCGACAGGTAGGCCCTCTGGTGGTGGTGTGTACAGGTTGTCATGGGTTAAATACATAACACAAGATGTGTACAGAAATCAACCATCAAAAGCCCTGTCATTAGCCACAGGGGTTTCCTGCAATTTTCTGATCGCAAAGCGCTTTCAGTCCTTGTCCTTAAAATTGCAGACGCGGAAATTGGGGAGTTTAATGACTTTAAAAGGAGGACATTGTTGTTTGGTGCCGTTCTGGTCAGAGAAATGTTTGTGAAAGGAACTTTTTGCAGAGAGAGGGATTGAGCATTTCATTTGTTGCTGAACACTTCTCTCTGGGCACTGAGCGAAGCAGCAATTTCTGTCGTGTGGAGGCGATCACATTTCCCTCACACGTGAAAAGTTCCCGGTTCAAGCCTGCTCAGAAACATTATTTCTCATACAAAAACTTGTCTGCAATAAAATTAAATAAAAGCTGTTTTGGATACATTGTTGCATGAGCAATGCACATTTAAACCAGTCTTCTCAAATACAGATTGTGTAAAATCAGATCGGGGATAAAACTTCATCAAGGATTAAAGTTTCATGAATTATTAAAGTTCACTTATTGAAGTTTTGACTGTCCCTGTCAGCATTTCTTTCATTCTGTGAAACAACACTATCGGTTTACACCAGCAGATCTAAGCTGCATTTGAAACCCGCAAACAACTCATTAATTATTCGCTTTTCCCCAGTTCCAGAGCTCAGAGGGTTATTGTCCATCCCTGGGATGCAAGCTACCTCAGACCCGGGCCAAAGCTCCCCGTGCACCGAGCACAGGCTCAGGAAAACCCCGGGGGAGAGGTTATCCCGGTCACTGGGCCTTCCAGCAGCCCTGAACAAGCACCCGGTCTGAAACTTTCCAGAGTAATAACTTGTAACTGGAGCATCTAACAGTAAGGACGGCCGAGCGGTCCGAGGCGCTGCTTTCAATATTTGATTAAATTATCAACTCTCCCTCAGTTCGCATGTTTATCATTGTGCAAAAGAAGATCATGGGTTCATTCATGATATTTACCCGCGAAAGCAACATAAAAGTTTAATGAAAAGTAAACGCCCAACGTGGGGCTCGAACCCACGACCCTGAGATTAAGAGTCTCATGCTCTACCGACTGAGCTAGCCGGGCTTCTCAACATTTACCCTGTCAATCCCCTTCAGAATATTGTCTGTTTCAATGATATCACCTCTCATTCTTCGAAACTCCAGCAAGTATCGGCATATTCTGCACAATCTCTCACCATAGGACAGTCCTCTCATCCCAGGAATCAATCTGGTGAACCTCCGTTGTACCACCTCCAAGGCAAATATATCCTTCCTCAGATAAGGAGACCAAAACTGTGCGCAGTACTCCAGGTGTGGTCTCACCAGGGCCCTGCACAATTGGAGCAAGACTTCCTTACTCTTGCACGATGGGCGGAATATTAGGTGCTATGGGCTGAATATCCTGTTTTTCTGCTGATTCTACGGTTGTATAAAAAGTTATAAAAATTCAACAGTCACTCAGAAAACATATTTGTATTTCCTTCAGTGTGCAACACATGTGGGTGGATTAATGATGATTGAAACAATTATTCAGTATCTCACAGACTTGAAATATATTTGTCAGCTTGCTTTGTAAAAATGCTTTCTCTGACCGGGAATCAAACCCAGACCACGGCAGTGAGAGCACCAAATCCTAACCACTAGACTACCAGGGAGCACTGCTTGCAGCCTCTGCGATAGCTTTAAATATAGTCAGCTTACAATCACAGCTGAGAATTGTGCGGTGACACGGGGTGTAACTGGATTTGCTGGGAGCAGCGTGGAGGCCCCGACCTGCGTGAGAACACCAGCGGCAGGTCGGGGCCATAAAAGGAGCGGTGAGCGGCGGCCTGGGAGCAGCGTGGTGGTGTACCACGGCAAGGTACAGCGCGAGCTGGTGCAGGAGGGCGACGGCAGCGAAGAGTGACGTCATCAAAGTCCAGGTCGGTGATTGGAGCGTGGGCCCGTACAGCAGGAGCAGCGAGAGACTGGGGAGGAATGTGATCGAGGCCCAGGGGCGGCATGAGTTCAGGGCCAGGGGCCCAGGGTGTCGAAAGTCTCGACCTCCGAAAAGAATGACTCCGACACTTACAGCTCCGGTAGAAGTTTCCTATTTAATTTACTTGCTCGCAAGGGGTAGGTCGCACTCAGTCAAGGGCTAAGTGAACACCTCCGAAATGGTTCAGTTTAACAAGATATTTATACAGTTAAACCAAAGTTCTTGCCTCTCCCTGTGTATTGCTCTGTCTCACAGTCAGTGAATACAGATAAAGAGTTAATTACTATATCCTGGTCCTGACATGGTGTCCAGATATTTCCTTTTGTCAGGGTTATCAGAAAGCCAAACGGCCATTACTCCATGAGTCATAGGTAATGGGCTATCACCTGTCTTGTATTGTGTCAGGATTGTTTCAATTTCCTGGTCAGTTTATCTGTTTGCATCAAATGGATGAGGTCTCGGAGAGAGATAATGGCTAGAAGATAAGGGTGGGGTGACATGGAAGTCCTGTAGTGTAGACAATAGGAGAGCACCATGGGGGGTTACTTGTCTCAGCATGACTTGTCTCCTAGCTGTCTGATGGCCATCAGCCATCTAACAGCAGGTTTAGCTGTTTATGCAAGCTGACTGCTAAAATGCAGAAAGTTCTGGAAGGGCCAGGACTCCATTTTAATCAAAAGGCACACAAATACCGTATGGTATCAGCTTAGAATAAAAATACTTTCCACATTCCCCCATTTTGTCCTTCACGAGGACAATGCAATCCATTCTGATCTTGTACAGTCTCTCCATTTCCATTTCCGCACAAGAGCCTTCAGCAGTTGTTGCCACCATAACTCTAGCCG
Source organism: Pristiophorus japonicus (assembly GCF_044704955.1). Taxonomy (NCBI): domain Eukaryota; kingdom Metazoa; phylum Chordata; class Chondrichthyes; family Pristiophoridae; genus Pristiophorus; species Pristiophorus japonicus. The sequence continues at coordinate 1,519,871 of NW_027251144.1, forward strand.
TGGTCTCGGTAGGTAACATCGTTTCTCCCACCCTGGCATAGCAACACTTAACGACGACAAATAATAGATACAGGGCGAAGACTATCAGCAGGAATATGATCAAACCCTGTACCACAGATTTCCCCAGGGCTCCCAACCATCCTGATGTTTTTAGCTAGACTGCCGATATCTTCTGATTTATCTGGGATATATGAACAGCATTCTTCACCTATTAATGCGCATGTTCCTCCCTCCTTGGCTAGGAGATAATCTAAGGCCATACGATTTTGGAGAGCCACTGTTTGAATACTACCATTTCGTCATTTATCCCTTCATAGGCTTGGGAAGTTGCATTGGCTACTGATTCTACTAAGTTAGCCAGTTCCCGTAACTGCCATTCGGTCGATGCTATTCCATAGGGTGGCACCATTACCTTGAATATTCGGTTTAGCCACGTCAAATCCCGTTTAAATCTATGACTTCCATAGGCCTCCCTTAGAGTCCTTACTGATCTGATAAGGGGTACCACATATCCTAAGTAACAGGACCCTGTCCAGTTGGCTGGTAACCATGGGTAGGCTTTATGGCCACAAATAAAGTAGGTGCAATTATAGGGCGTCAGATCCTGGTCCTTTAGTCTCATTACTCACTAGGCATATTATACCTTCAGTATTTCCTATTCTGGGAGTAATGCTTAGGAAGGGAGGCTGATGGTTATTATCATAATTGGGCTGGTACCATCCCTGGAAGGCTGTAAGTTTATACCCTGCCGACCTCCATTCTGTTTGCTCCTTCGTTTCTGGCCCCTTAGTTAGTTTTGTCCTGTTTTGCACTGTCAACCATTCTACCATTTCTGATTCGTTAAAGGGGACAGATCTCAGGGGAATACCCCCCCTGGAGTGGACAGGTACATGGGAACATATCCAACAACTCGACAAGTTTCTTTCTTAAGCATACCTATGACTCAGTGCCATAAATACGTTTACATGCAATTCCCTTCGGTGGCGGGTCTGTACCCCTGGTGTAATCAATAATGTGAAGTAAAACCCTGTCAAGCCCAGCACCATCAGTCCCCATAGTCCATACAGTTCCTTATTCAGTCTTCCTTTTTCTGTTCCTCTGATTCCTTCGTCCCTTCCTCCTGGTCGGGTGCCCGTTTGCAATGGGATGCGTGGATCCGTGTTGGTCTTTCCTTTACCTTGATTGCAGTATTGGTCGCCAGCAAGACCTGGTATGGTCCTTCGAATCTTGGCTGTAGACTGCTTTTCCTTTTTAAAATCTTGATGTAAACGAATTCCCCTGGCTCCAGGTTATGACACTTCCCTTCCGCTGTCTTGACTTGGGCTTCCTTTACCTGTGAATGAAAGCTGGAAATACATTTGGTTAGTGCAATACAATAATTCAACATATTTTCCTCCATTTTGTGGATGTCCATCTGTTTTGCAGTAAATGGTGCTGTAAAAGGTAGTCGTTGGGGACGTCCCATAACTATCTCATGCGGTGACAGGCCTGTTGTTCTGTTGGTTGCAGATCGCATTACCATCAAAGCTAAGGGCAGCAGTTCTGTCCATTTCAGTCCAGTGTCATTGCATAGTTTTGCCAGCTTATTTTTAAGCATTCCATTATATCTTTCAACAAGTCCAGCTGATTGTGGATGATAACTGCAATGAAAACGTTGATTAATCTGTAAAGCTTTACACATTTCTCTTATAACAGTTCCCGTGAAATGTGACCCATTATCACTGGAAAGCTTAGCAGGGATTCCGAAGCGCGGTACAATTTCTTTTAACAAACATTTAGCAACAGTAGTGGCATCGGCCTTTTTACATGGAAAGGCTTCAATCCATCTGGAGAACACATCTACAATAACTAATACATACTTGAATCCCATACACATAAGTAATTCAATAAAATCCATTTGTAAATGTACAAAAGGCCCGACTGGATTTGGGTGGGAGGCAGATTCTACTTTTTCCGTCTTACCCGGATTCATTGTCTGACAGGTAACACAATTTTCACAGATTTGTTTTGCAATTGCCGAAATACCTGGTGCATACCAAGTTGGCAAAATATAATCTGCCAATCCCCCTTTGCCTGCATGTGTGAATGTATGAACACATCGGGCAATCCATGGAAGTAAGGATCTAGGGGCCACCACGCGGCCGTCATGGTGAACCCATATTCCTTCTGGATTTTTATAACATTGATCCTTCGTCCAGGTCACCACCTCCTCCGTACTGGCCTGTGTCTGAAAGGACAGCACTTCATTAATAGTGGGTGGCGGGCCTGAGCAATTATTTTTCCTTAGTGGGAACAATGACACCTGCATCCCCCCTTTCGACAGAGCTGCTGAATTAGCTGCATTATCACCTCTGGCATTCCCAAGTGCCACCTCATTCGACTGGCCTGTATGTGCCTGGCATTTGATAATGGCAAGTTTCAAGGGGCATTGAATGGCTCGCAGAAAATGTTCCACTTGTTCTGCATTTTAGATAGGGGTTCCTGAAGAAGTCAGGTACCCGCGAATCATCCAAATTTGTCCACAGTCATGTGATACCCCAAAAGCATACCTGGAGTCAGTGTAGATATTAACTGTGTGTCCTTCAGCCAGAATACAGGCTCAAGTTATCGCAAATAATTCGGCTTGTTGGGCTGAAACGGAGTCTGGAAGAGGGGCTGTTTCGACAACATTAAAGTGAGTTACAATTGCATAAGCTGCTCTCAGTTGGCCCTTATCATTTCGTAAGTCTGATCCGTCAACATAGTACACTAGATCAGGGTTACACATTGGTATATCTGTTAGATTGATACGTGGTTTAGTCACTAATTCGGTTACCATTTCACATGAATGGGGTTCACCGTCGTCTTCCGTGGGGAGTAGAATGGCTGGATTTAAGGTAGTACATCTTTTGATGATAAGGTTCGGATTTGATAACAGTTCGACTTCATATTTAGTGGTTCTTGCGGAGGTTAGGTGGCACACTTAGTAAGTAAAATCTCAACAGAGTGTGGGATATATAAAATGGTCTGATGATTTAGAGTTATTGTCTGAGCCTGTTGCATAGCATAATAAGCTGCTGCCAACGAATGAAGACATCCCGATAGTCCGTGTCCCACTGGGTCCAGTTGGGTACTGAAATATGCTACCGGTCGCTGCCTGTCCCCATGTAACTGAGTCAAAACAGATTGTGCAAAACCCGAATTGTGATGCACAAATAAGTTGAATAGCTTAGTGTAATCTGGTAATCCCAAGGCTGGTGCTGAAGTGAGGGACTGCTTAAGGTTCTGGAAAGCATTCCGGGATACTTCATTCCACATCCTTTAAGCATTGTGAGAATATAGTAGATTCATTCACAGCTCGTAGGTCATGGACAAACCTCCATTTGTGTGGGCTTCTGAACTGGACAAATCTGTGTGTTACACGGACTTCTCATTTATGCTTATAGTGATTAACATATCACAGAATGTAAAGTACTTGTTTTCTAATCTTATTAAAAGGCTTCCAAACCCAAGATTTTTCCAATACACTCAAAATGTTGATCAAGGAGATCACCTGAAATATCTCAAAATCCCAATTCAATTATTGTACTGCCACTCTTTATCCAAAAAAATCCTCATACTGATTTAGAAGCTTTTGTACCAAGATTTTACACCAAGGACAATGAGAGTGTACTCCCCCAGCCTGCACCTCGTGAGACCCACAAAGGCTTTTAAAAAAAAAGGCATTACAACTTTTAACCACCGGGACCATGTCTCAACAAACCTATCCTTTGTGCATTTCCTAGCTCCGTAACCTCTCATCCGAATAAATCCACACCTGCGCTTCTAACTTAAAATGTCTTAAACTTCCCACATACAGGACAACACTATGAATGGTTAAAAAACTTCACTTTGTTTGAAAAAGTGGGTGGAGCTAAAACAAACAGGCAGCTCCACAACTTTTCCAAACAGGTTTCCAGACACAAGGATAAAAGACAGAAGCACTCTCATTCAAAGACAAGACATTCACGCACTCTCATTCAAAGACAAGACATTCACAAGTCTCTCTCCATTCAATAAAGCTTTTTTTTTACTAGCTTCATTTTTTTTTTCATAAGTCACTATCAGATTCTCTTTTTTTTTTATTTGATTTACTTCCTCTGTTAATTTTACATGGGCTTGAAGAATCGGAACCCAGGCCTTTTCTATTACTTTCCTTTTTTTTTTACCTGGATCTCTGTTTATAAGACATTCCTCTAGACACGTTGTTCTCATCTAAATTAAATGAACCATCGGGTGGAAATGGCCTGTTTTCACCCTTAGTCCACTTTACTGGTTTTTGTTTCTTTGGTCAATTGAAGACTGACCACAATTCTGGAGCATGACATAGGCTGGTGTGCCTTTTGTGGTGTTTTAACTTGCTCCGGCACCTATTCTGGATGATTTAAGATTTTCCACAGTTTCTGATCTCACAATCCTTTCGGCCAACCGAGTTCTATACGCCCACTTCTCCTGGCCGTTACGTGGCCTGAAAAGGCTCATAATTCGGGCTCAGTCTGGGTGTGTGAGATATGTTGGCACGAACCAACCGTAGTTGATCAATCAGTTACTGTTTCTTTTCTTAATCAATCCTTGTGTTTTTTTTTCCGAATCACAATTTTCCCGAGTGACTCTTCCCGTTTCTCTAATGGCAATGACTCACAAAGGTATTGCACCCAACAGTAATACAAGGACAACAAACAATATTCCCGTGAGTACACAAATCATAACCTCTAAACAAATTCTCAGACTGCGTTGTACGCCACTACAGACCGAGTCCTTAACTTATCCTAATAACAGCTGATAAAACTTAAGGTTCCGTACCCAAACTCTTTGATCGATTGCGCTCTTTTTTTTTATAGTCTTATCACATAAGAACCCCTTCCGAATTAAAAACAATAAAAATCTTATCACATCAGAACCTTCGATCGATTAGTGCTTTCTTTTTTTCTTTTTTTTATAAGTCTTATCACATAAGAACCCCTTCCGAAATAAAAACAATAAAAATCTTATCACATAAGAACCTGGAACCCTTTTCGATCGACTAGCGCTCGCTTACCTACTGAAACCTTCTCCGGGCTGTCTCGAGATTTTTTCCAGAACCTGTTCTCCTCTGCTGGCGAGCTGAGATAGAAATGGTTATAAAAAAAATACCTTTAACTTTCAAATGCCGAGTCTTGTAGATGCAGTACCTCAGCTGTGGACAACAGATTACATCTGCGATTCAACAGTGAAGAAACCTCTTGTGAGCAAAGGCTCACCTTGTTTGGCCACCGAAGCCTTTCACTGTAGAGGCACTATGCCTGTATCCGTTTTACTCACAGAACAGAGAGTATGCATCTCGGTGGAACGTCCAATAACTGTCGAAATCTCGACCTCAGAAAAGAATGACTCCGACACTTACAGCTCCGATAGAAGTTTCCCTTTTAATTTACTTGCTCGCAAGGGGTAGGTTTCACTCAGTCAAGGGCTAAATGAACACCTCCGCAACGGTACAGCTTCACAAGATATTTATACAGTAAAACCCAAGTTCTGGCCTCTCCCTGTGTATTGCTCTGTCTCACAGTCAGTGAATACAGATAAAGAGTTAATTACTATATCATGGTCCTGACATGGTGTCAAGATATTTCCTTTTGTCAGGGTTATCAGAAAGCCAAAGGCCATTACTCCATGAGTCATAGGTAATGGGCTATCAACTGTCTTGTATTTTGTCAGGATTATCCAATTTCCTGGTCAGTTTACCTGTTTGCTTCAAATGGATGAGGTAAAGGAACAGAGATAATGGCTAGAAGATAAGGGTGGGGTGACATGGAACTCCTGTAGTGTAGACAATAGGAGAGCACCATGGGGATTACTTGTCTCAGCATGACTTGTCTCCTAGCTGTCTGATAACCATCAGCCATCTAACAGCAGGTTTAGCTGTTTATGCAAGCTGGCTGCTAAAATGCAGAAAGTACTGGACGGGCCAGGACTCCATTTTAATCAAAATTCACACAAATACCGTATGGTATCAGCTTAGATAAAAATACATTTCCACATTCCTCCATTTTGTCCTTCACAAGGACAACTCAATATGATCAAACCCTGTACCACAGATTTCCCCAGGGCTCCCAACCATCCTGATGCCCAACGCCACAAGGTGATACCGTCCTGGCCAACTGTCTGTTTATACTCTATTACCTTTTTCCTGGTGTTTTCAGCTCGACTGCCGATATCTTCTGATTTATCTGGGATATACGTACAGCATTCTTCACCTATTAATGCACATGTCCCTCCCTCCTTGGCTAGGAGATAATCTAAGGCCATACGATTTTGGAGAGCCACTGTTCGAATAGCTACCATTTCATCATTTATCCCTTCAAAGGCTTGGGAAGTTGCGTTGGCTACTGATTCTACTAAGTTAGCCAGTTCCCGTAACTGCCATTCGGTCGATGCTATTCCATAGGGTGGCACCATTACCCCGAACACTCCGTTTAGCCACGTCAAATCCCGTTCAAATCCGCGTCCTCCACAGGCCTCCCTCAGAGTCCTTACTGATCTGATAAGGGGTACCACATATCCGAAGTAACAGGACCCTGTCCAGTTGGCTGGTAACCATGGGTAGGCTTTATGGCCACAAATAAAGTAGGTGCAATTATAAGTCGTCAGCTCCTGGTCCTTTCGCACTGTCCCTACTCGATTGGTCTCACCTTCCCACCCTTCACCTGGGGCTTTGTTATGGACCGTTGTCCAGCCAACGGTTGCTATCTTTCTCTCAGTGGGATTAGATGTGGCTTGCCATTTAATCATTTGGGAACACTTGCTGCGTCCCATTTCTGGTCCTTTTGTCTCATTACTCACTAGGCATATTATACCCTCAGGATTTCTTATTCTGGGAGTAATGCTTCGGAAGGGAGACTGATGGTTATTATCATAATTGGGTTGGTACCATCCCTGGAAGGCTGTGAGTTTATACCCTGCCGACCTCCATTCTGTTTGCTCCTTCGTTTCTGGCCCCTGAGTTAGTTTTGTCCTGTTTTGCACTGTCAACCATTCTACCATTTCTGATTCGTTAAAGGGGACAGATCTCAGGGGAATACCCCCTTCGGAGTGGACAGGTACATGGGAACATATCCAACAACTCGACAAGTTTCTTTCTTGAGCATACCTATGACTCAGTGCCATAAATACGTTTACGTGCAATTCCCTTCGGTGGCGGGTCTGTACCCCTGGTGTAATCAATAATGTGAAGTAAAACCCTGTCAAGCCCAGCACCATCAGTCCCCATTGTCCATACAGTTCCTTATTCAGTCTTCCTTTTTCTGTTCCTCTGATTCCTTCGTCCCTTCCTCCTGGTCGGGTGCCCGTTTGCAATGGGATGCGTGGATCCATGTTGGTCTTTCCTTTCCCTTGATTGCAGTATTGGTCGCCAGCAAGACCTGGTATGGTCCTTCGAATCTTGGCTGTAGACTGCTTTTCCTTTTAAAAATCTTGATGTAAACGAATTCCCCTGGCTCCAGGTTATGACACTTCCCTTCCGCTGGCTTGACTTGGGCTTCCTTTACCTGTGACTGAAAGCTGGAAATACATTTGGTTAGTGCAATACAATAATTCAACATATTTTCCTCCATTTTGTGGATGTCCATCTGTTTTGCAGTAAATGGTGCTGTAAAAGGTAGTCGTTGGGGACGTCCCATAACTATCTCATGCGGTGACAGGCCTGTTGTTCTGTTGGTTGCAGATCGCATTACCATCAAAGCTAAGGGCAGCAGTTCTGTCCATTTCAGTCCAGTGTCATTGCATAGTTTTGCCAGCTTATTTTTAAGCATTCCATTATATCTTTCAACAAGTCCAGCTGATTGTGGATGATAACTGCAATGAAAACGTTGATTAATCTGTAAAGCTTTACACATTTCTCCTGTGACAGTTCCCGTGAAATGTGACCCGTTATCACTGGAAAGCTTAGCAGGGATTCCGAAGCGCGGTACAATTTCTTTTAACAAACATTTAGCAACAGTAGTGGCATCGGCCTTTTTACATGGAAAGGCTTCAATCCATCTAGAGAACACATCTACAATAACTAATACATACTTGGATCCCATACACATAGGTAATTCAATAAAATCCATTTGTAAATGTACAAAAGGCCCGACTGGATTTGGGTGGGAGGCAGATTCTACTTTTTCCGTCTTACCCGGATTCATTGTCTGACAGGTAACACAATTTTCACAGATTTGTTTTGCAATTGCCGAAATACCTGGTGCATACCAAGTTGCCAAAATATAATCTGCCAATCCCCCTTTGCCTGCATGTGTGAATGTATGAACACATCGGGCAATCCATGGAAGTAAGGATCTAGGGGCCACCACGCGGCCGTCATGGTGAACCCATATTGCTTCTGGATTTTTATAACATTGATCCTTCGTCCAGGTCACCACCTCCTCCGTACTGGCCTGTGTCTGAAAGGACAGCACGTCATTAATAGTGGGTGGCGGGTCTGAGCAATTATTTTTCCTTAGTGGGAACAATGACACCTGCATCCCCCCTTTCGACAGAGCTGCTGAATTAGCTGCATTATCAGCTCTGGCATTCCCAAGTGCCACCTCATTCGACTGGCCTGTATGTGCCTGGCATTTGATAATGGCAAGTTTCAAGGGGCATTGAATGGCTCGCAGAAAATGTTCCACTTGTTCTGCATTTTAGATAGGGGTTCCTGAAGAAGTCAGGTACCCGCGAATCTTCCAAATTTGTCCACAGTCATGTGATACCTCAAAAGCATACCTGGAGTCAGTGTAGATATTAACTGTGTGTCCTTCAGCCAGAATACAGGCTCAAGTTATCGCAAATAATTCGGCTTGTTGGGCTGAAACGGAGTCTGGAAGAGGGGCTGTTTCGACAACATTAAAGTGAGTTACAATTGCATAAGCTGCTCTCAGTTGGCCCTTATCATTTCGTAAGTCTGATCCGTCAACATAGTACACTAGATCAGGGTTACACATTGGTATATCTGTTAGATTGATACGTGGTTTAGTCACTAATTCGGTTACCATTTCACATGAATGGGGTTCACCGTCGTCTATCGTGGGGAGTAGAATGGCTGGATTTAAGGTAGTACATCTTTTGATGATAAGGTTCGGATTTGATAACAGTTCGACTTCATATTTAGTGGTTCTTGCGGAGGTTAGGTGGCACACTTAGTAAGTAAAATCTCAACAGAGTGTGGGATATATAAAATGGTCTGATGATTTAGAGTTATTGTCTGAGCCTGTTGCATAGCATAATAAGCTGCTGCCAACGAATGAAGACATCCCGATAGTCCGTGTCCCACTGGGTCCAGTTGGGTACTGAAATATGCTACCGGTCGCTGCCTGTCCCCATGTAACTGAGTCAAAACAGATTGTGCAAAACCCGAATTGTGATGCACAAATAAGTTGAATAGCTTAGTGTAATCTGGTAATCCCAAGGCTGGTGCTGAAGTGAGGGACTGCTTAAGGTTCTGGAAAGCATTCCGGGATACTTCATTCCACATCCTTTAAGCATTGTGAGAATATAGTAGATTCATTCACAGCTCGTAGGTCATGGACAAACCTCCATTTGTGTGGGCTTCTGAACTGGACAAATCTGTGTGTTGCACGGACTTCTCATTTATGCTTATAGTGATTAACATATCACAGAATGTAAAGTACTTGTTTTCTAATCTTATTAAAAGGCTTCCAAACCCAAGATTTTTCCAATACACTCAAAATGTTGATCAAGGAGATCACCTGAAATATCTCAAAATCCCAATTCAATTATTGTACTGCCACTCTTTATCCAAAAAAATCCTCATACTGAGTTAGAAGCTTTTGTACCAAGATTTTACACCAAGGACAATGAGAGTGTACTCCCCCAGCCTGCACCTCGTGAGACCCACAAAGGCTTTTAAAAAAAAAGGCATTACAACTTTTAACCACCGGGACCATGTCTCAACAAACCTATCCTTTGTGCATTTCCTAGCTCCGTAACCTCTCATCCGAATAAATCCACACCTGCGCTTCTAACTTAAAATGTCTTAAACTTCCCACATACAGGACAACACTATGAATGGTTAAAAAACTTCACTTTGTTTGAAAAAGTGGGTGGAGCTAAAACAAACAGGCATTTCCACAACTTTTCCAAACAGGTTTCCTGACACAAGGATAAAAGACAGAAGCACTCTCATTCAAAGACAAGACATTCACGCACTCTCATTCAAAGACAAGACATTCACAAGTCTCTCTCCATTCAATAAAGCTTTTTTTTTACTAGCTTCATTTTTTTTTCATAAGTCACTATCAGATTCTCTTTTTTTTTATTTGATTTACTTCCTCTGTTAATTTTACATGGGCTTGAAGAATCGGAACCCAGGCCTTTTCTATTACTTTCCTTTTTTTTTTACCTGGATCTCTGTTTATAAGACATTCCTCTAGACACGTTGTTCTCTCTAAATTAAATGAACCATCGGGTGGAAATGGCCTGTTTTCACCCTTAGTCCACTTTACTGGTTTTTGTTTCTTTGGTCAATTGAAGACTGACCACAATTCTGGAGCATGACATAGGCTGGTGTGCCTTTTGTGGTGTTTTAACTTGCTCCGGCACCTATTCTGGATAATTTAAGATTTTCCACAGTTTCTGATCTCACAATCCTTTCGGCCAACCGAGTTCTATACGCCCACTTCTCCTGGCCGTTACGTGGCCTGAAAAGGCTCTTAATTCGGGCTCAGTCTGGGTGTGTGAGATATGTTGGCACGAACCAACCGTAGTTGATCAATCAGTTACTGTTTCTTTTCTTAATCAATCCTTGTGTTTTTTTTTCCGAATCACAATTTTCCCGAGTGACTCTTCCCGTTTCTCTAATGGCAATGACTCACAAAGGTATTGCACCCAACAGTAATACAAGGACAACAAACAATATTCCCGTGAGTACACAAATCATAACCTCTAAACAAATTCTCAGACTGCGTTGTACGCCACTACAGACCGAGTCCTTAACTTATCCTAATAACAGCTGATAAAACTTAAGGTTCCGTACCCAAACTCTTTGATCGATTGCGCTCTTTTTTTTTATAGTCTTATCACATAAGAACCCCTTCCGAATTAAAAACAATAAAAATCTTATCACATAAGAACCTTCGATCGATTAGCGCTTTCTTTTTTTCTTTTTTTTTAATAGACTTATCACATAAGAACCCCTTCCGAATTAAAAACAATAAAAATCTTATCACATAAGAACCTGGAACCCTTTTCGATCGACTAGCGCTCCCTTACCGACTGAAACCTTCCCCGGGCTGTCTCGAGATTTTTTCCAGAACCTGTTCTCTTCTGCTGGCGAGCTGAGAAAGAAATGGTTATAAAAAAAATACCTTTAACTTTTAAATGCCGAGTCTTGTAGATGCAGTACCTCAGCTGTGGACAACAGATTACATCTGCGATTCAACAGTGAAGAAACCTCTTGTGAGCAAAGGCTCACCTTGTTTGGCCACCGAAGCCTTTCACTGGAGAGGCACTATGCCTGTATCCGTTTTACTCACAGAACAGAGAGTATGCATCTCGGTGGAACCTCCAATAACTGTCGAAATCTCGACCTCAGAAAAGAATGACTCCGACACTTACAGCTCCGATAGAAGTTTCCCTTTTAATTTACTTGCTCGCAAGGGGTAGGTTTCACTCAGTCAAGGGCTAAATGAACACCTCCGCAACGGTACAGCTTCACAAGATATTTATACAGTAAAACCCAAGTTCTGGCCTCTCCCTGTGTATTGCTCTGTCTCACAGTCAGTGAATACAGATAAAGAGTAAATTACTATATCCTGGTCCTGACATGGTGTCAAGATATTTCCTTTTGTCAGGGTTATCAGAAAGGCAAACGGCCATTACTCCATGAGTCATAGGTAATGGGCTATCACCTGTCTTGTATTTTGTCAGGATTATCCAATTTCCTGGTCAGTTTACCTGTTTGCTTCAAATGGATGAGGTAAAGGAACAGAGATAATGGCTAGAAGATAAGGGTGGGGTGACATGGAACTCCTGTAGTGTAGACAATAGGAGAGCACCATGGGGGTTACTTGTCTCAGCATGACTTGTCTCCAAGCTGTCTGATAACCATCAGCCATCTAACAGCAGGTTTAGCTGTTTATGCAAGCTGGCTGCTAAAATGCAGAAAGTTCTGGAAGGGCCAGGACTCCATTTTAATCAAAAGGCACACAAATACCGTATGATATCAGCTTAGATAAAAATACATTTCCACACCCCCCACTCAGTAATTGATCACCCCACACACACAGTGACTGATCCCCCCGCAACAAAGTGACAGATCCCCGCGAACAAGTGACTGATCCCCCGACACATAACGTGACTGATCCAACCCACACACAGTGAATAATCCCCCCCACACACAGTGACTGAACGCCCCCCCACACACACACAGTGACTGATCCCCCACACACACAATGAGTGATCCCCCCCACACAGAGTGACTGATCCCCGCCACACACACACAGTGACTGATCCCCCCCCCACACATTGACTGATTCCCCCCACACACAGTGACTGATCCCCGCACACACACACCGCGACTGATCCCCCCCACACACAGTGACTGATCCCCCGCACACATTGACTGATCCCCCCCCACACACAGTGACTGATCCCCCCCACACACACACAGTGACTGATCCCCCGCACCCACACAGTGACTGATCCCCCCACACACAGTGACTGATCCCCCCACATACACACAGTGACTGATCCCCCCAACACAGTGACTGATATCCCCCCACACACAGTGACTGATCATCACACCCACACAGTGACGGATCCCCCAGCAACAAAGTGACTGATCCCCACCAACCAGTGCCTGATTCCCCCAAACACACAGTGACTGATCCCACCCACACACAGTGACTGATCCCCCCCCACACATACACAGTGAATGATTCCCGCCCACACATATAGACAGTGACTGATCCCCCCCACACACAGTGACTGATCCCCCACACACACAGTGACTGAACCCCCACACACACAGTGACTAATTCCCCCACACACACATTGACGGATCCCTGGCCACACACAGTGACTGATCCCTCCCCACATACACAGTGACTGATCCCCCCCCTCAAACACAGTGATTGATCACCACACACACACAGTGACTGATCCAACCCACACACAGTGACTGAATCCCCCCACACACATACACAGTGAATGATCCCCGCCCACACACACACACAGTGACTGATCCCCCCCCACAAACAGCGACTGATCCCCCACACACAAAGTGACTGATCCCCCCCACACACAGTGACTGATCCCCCACACACAGAGTGACTGATCCCTCCCACACACAGTGACTGATCACCCCCAAACAGTGACTGATCCCCCCACACACACAGTGACTGATCCAACACACACACAGTGACTGATCCCCCCCACACATACACAGTGAATGATCCTCGCCCACACACACACACAGAGACTGATCCCCCCCACACACAGCGACTGATCCCCCACGCACACAGTGACTGATCCGCCCGCACACACACAGTGACTGATCAACCCCACACAGAGTGACTGATCCCCCACACACACAGTGACTGCTCCCTCCCCAGACACAGTGACTGCTCCACCACACACACAGTAAGTGAGCCCCCCCCACACACACAGTGACTGAGCGCCCCCCACACAGTGACTGACCCGCGCCACACACACACAGTGACTGATTCCCCCCACACACAGTGACTGATACCCCCCACTCAGTGACTGATCCCCCCCACACACAGTGACTGATCCCCGCACACACATACCGTGACTGATCCCCCCCCACACACAGTGACTGATCCCCCCCACACACGCACAGTGACTGATCCCCCCCACACACAGTGACTGATCCCCCCACCCACACAGTGACTGATCCCCCCACACACAGTGAATGATCCCCCCCACACACTGTTACTGATCACCACCCACACAATGACATGATCACTACCCACACAGTGACTGATCCCCACACACACACACAGTGACTGATCCCCCCCACACACACACACAGTGACTGATGTCTCCACCCACACAGTGACTGATCCCCCAAACACATACAGTAATTGAGCCCCCCCACACACATAGTGACTGATCCCTCCCAACACAGTGACTGATCCGCGACCACACACAGTAACTGATCACCCCACACACACAGTGACTGATCCCCCCGCATCCAGTGACTGATCCCCCCAACCAGTGACTGATCCCGCCTCACACACAGTGACTGATCCCACCCACACCCAGTGACTGATCCCCCCCGCCCACACATACACAGTGAATGATCCCCGGCCACACACACACACAGTGACTGATCCCCTCCTCACACAGTGACTTTACCCCCACACACACAGTGACTAATCCTCCCACACACACAGTGACTGAACCCCCACACACACAGTGACTAATCCCCCCACACACACAGTGACGGATCCCCGGCCACACACAGTGACTGATCCCTCCCCACACACACAGTGACTGATCCCCCCCACTCAGTAATTGATCACCCCACACACACAGTGACTGATCCCCCCGCAACAAATTGACTGATCCCCGCCAACCAGTGACTGATCCCCCACACATACAATGACGTATCCAGCCCACACACAGTGAATGATCCCCCCCCACACACAGTGACTGATCCCCCCCACACAGAGTGACTGATCCACTCCACACAGATTGACTGATCCCCGCCACACACACACAGTGACTGATCCCCCCCCCACACAGTGACTGATCCCCCCCACATACACACAGTGACTGATCCCCACCCACACAGAGTCTGATCCCCCCAAGACAGTGACTGATCTACCCACACACACACAGTGACTGATCCCCACCCACACATTGACTGATCCCTCCCCACACAACGTGAATAATAGACCCCACACTCACAGTGACTGATCCTCCCATACACACAATGACTGATCCCCCCCACACACACAGTGACGGATCCCCGGCCAACACAGTGACTGATCATCCCCCACACACACAGTGACTGAACCCCCAAACACACAGTGACTAATCCCCCCCCACACAGTGACTGATCCCCCCCCGACACACAGTGACTGATCCCCCACCACAAACAGTGACAGATCCCCGGCCACACACAATGACTGATGACCCCCCGACACACATGGTGACTGAACCCCCCAACACACACACATTGACTTATCCCCCTACACACAGTGACTGATCCCCCAAAGAAACAGTGACTGATTCCCCAACACACACACAGTGACTGATCCCCCTCAAACACAGTGACTGATCCCCCCCACTCAGTGACTGATCCCCCCACACACTCAGTGAATGATCCCCACCCCACACACACAGTGACTGATCCCCCCCACACACACACAGTGATTGATCACCCCACACACACAGTGACTGATCCCCCCCCCCACAAACAGCGACTGATCCCCCACACACACAGTGACTGATCCCCCCACACACAGTGACTGATCCCCCACACACACAGTGACTGATCCCTCCCACACACAGTGACTGATCCCCCCCAAACAGTGACTGATCCCCCCACACACACAGTGACTGATCCAACCCACACACAGTGACTGATCCCCCCGCACACACACAGTGACTGATCCCGCCCACACAGAGTGACTGATCCCCCACACACACAGTTACTGCTCCCTCCCAGACACAGTTACTGCTCCCCCACACACACAGTAAGTGAGCCCCCCTCCCCCACACACACAGTGACTGAGCCCCCTTCACACAGTGACTGATCCGCGCCACACAAACACAGTGACTGATCCCTACCACACAGTGACTGATCCCCCCCACACAGTGACTGATCCCCCCACACACACACAGTGACTGATTCCCCTCACACACAGTGACTGATACCCCCCACTCAGTGACTGATCCACCCCACACACTGTGACTGATCCCCGCACACACACACCGTGACTGATCCCCACCCACACACAGTGACTGATACCCGCACACAGTGACTGATCCCCCCCACACACAGTGACTGATCCCCCCCACACACACACAGTGACTGATCCCCCCCACACACAGTGACTGATCCCTCCCACCCACACAGTGACTGATCCCCACACACACAGTGAATGATCCCCCCTAAACACTGCGACTGATCACCCCCCACACAATGACATGATCACCACCCACACAGTGACTGATCCTCCCACACACACACAGTGACTGATCCCCACCACACACACACACAGTGACTGATCCCCCCACCCACACAGTGACTGATCCCCCAACCACACACAGTAATTGAGCCCCCCCACGCACAAAGTGACTGATCCCTCCCAACACAGTGACTGATCCCCGCCCACACACAGTGACTGATCACCCCACACACACAGTGACTGATCCCCCCGCAACACAGTGACTGATACCTCCCAACACAGTGACTGATCCCCGCCCACACACAGTGACTGATCACCCCACACACACAGTGTCTGATCCCCGCCCACACACAGTGACTGATCACCCCACACACACAGTGACTGATCCCCCCGCAACGCAGTGACTGATCCCCCCAACCAGTGACTGATCCCCCCACACACACAGTGACTGATCCCACCCACACACAGTGACTGATCCCCCCGCCCACACAAACACAGTGAATGATCCCCACCTCACACAGAGACTGATCCCCACACACACAGTGACTGATCCCCCCCGACACA
This sequence comes from Pristiophorus japonicus, assembly GCF_044704955.1. Classification (NCBI taxonomy): domain Eukaryota; kingdom Metazoa; phylum Chordata; class Chondrichthyes; family Pristiophoridae; genus Pristiophorus; species Pristiophorus japonicus. The sequence continues at coordinate 1,536,586 of NW_027251144.1, forward strand.
CAGTGACTGATCCCCCCCCACACAGAATGACTGATCCCCCACACACACAGTGACTGATCCCTCCCTACACACAATGACTGATCCCCCACACACACAGTGACTGATCTCACCCCCACACACACAGTGACTGAGACCCCGCGCAAACAGTGACTGATCCACGCCACACACGCACAGTGACTGTTCCCCCCCCCAAACAGTGACTGATCCCCCCCCCACACTCACAGTGACTGATCCCCACCCACACAGTGACTGATCCCCCCACACAGTGACTGATCCCACCCCACACACAGTGACTGATACCCCACACAAACACAGTGACTGATCCCCTCATACACACAATGACTGATCCCCGCACACACACAGTGACTAATCCCCCCCACACACACAGTGACGGATCCCCGGCCACACACAGTGACTGATTCCCCCCCAACAAACACAGTGACTGCACACCCACACACACAGTGACTAATCCCCCTACACACAGAGACTGATCCCCCCTCCGACACAAACAGTGACTGATTCCCCCCCACACAGTGACTGATCCCCCCCGACACACACAGTGACTGATCCCCCTACACACACAGTGATTGATCCAATCCACACACAGTGACTGATCCCCCCCCAACACATACACAGTGAATGATCCCCGCCCACACACACAGACAGTGACTGATCCCCCCCACACACACAGTGACTGATACCCCCCACACAGAGTGACTGATCCCCCCCCACACACAGTGACTGACCCCCCCACACAGAGTGACTGATCCCCCCCACACACAGTGACTGCTCCCTCCACAGACACAGTGACTGATCCCCCACACACGCAGTGAGTGAGCCCCCCCACACACACACAGTGACTGAGCCCCCCCCACACAGGGACTGATCCGCGCCACACACACACAGTGAATGATCCCCCCCTCACAGTGACTGAACCCCCCACACACACACAGTGACTGACCCCCCCAAACAGAGTGACTGATCCCCCACACACACCGTGACTGCTCCGTCCCCAGACACTGTGACTGATCCCCCACACACACAGTGAGTGAGCCACCCCACACACACACAGTGACTGATCCCCCCCCACACAGTGACTGATCCGCGCCACACACACACAGTGACTGATCCCAACACACACAGTGACTGATCCCCCCCACACAGTGACTGATTCCCCCCACACACAATGACTGATACCCCCCACTCAGTGACAGATCCCCCCCACACACAGTGACTGATCCCCGCACACACACACCGTGACTGATCACCCCACACACACAGTGACTGATCCCCCCGCAACACAGTGACTGATCACCCCCACACACAGTGACTGATCACCCCACACACACAGTGACTGATCCCCCCGCAACGCAGTGACTGATCCCCCCAACCAGTGACTGATCCCCCCACACACACAGTGACTGATCCCACCCACACACAGTGACTGATCCCCCCGCCCACACAAACACAGTGAATGATCCCCACCACACACAGTGACTGATCCCCACACACACAGTGACTGATCCCCCCCGACACACAGTGACTGATCCCCCCCCACACAGAATGACTGATCCCCCACTCACACAGTGAGTGATCCCTCCCTACACACAATGACTGATCCCCCACACACACAGTGACTGATCCCACCCCCTCACACACAGTGACTGAGACCCAGCGCAAACAGTGACTGATCCACGCCACACACGCACAGTTACTGATCCCCCCCCCCCCAAACAGTGACTGATCCCCCCCCACACACACACAGTGACTGATCCCCACCCACACAGTGACTGATCCCCCCACACAGTGACTGATCCCACCCCACACACAGTGACTGATACCCCCACAAACACAGTGACTGTTCCCCCCATACACACAATGACTGATCCCCGCACACACACAGTGACTAATCACCCCCACACACACAGTGACGGATCCCCGGCCACACACAGTGACTGATTCCCCCCACAACACACACAGTGACTGCACCCCCACACACACAGTGACTAATCCCCCTACACACAGTGACTGATCCCCCCTCCGACACAAACAGTGACTGATTCCCCCCCACACATTGACTGATCCACCCCGACACACACAGTGACTGATCCCCCTACACACACATTGACTGATCCAATCCACACACAGTGACTGATCCCCCCCCACACATACACAGTGAATGATCCCCGCCCACACACACAGACAGTGACTGATCCGGCCCCCACACACAGTGACTGATACCCCCCACACAGAGTGACTGATCCCCCCCCACACACAGTGACTGATCCCCCCCACACAGAGTGACTGATCCCCCACACACACAATGACTGCTCCCTCCCCAGACACTGTGACTGATCCCCCACACACACAGTGAGTGAGCCCCCCCACACACACACAGTGACTGATCCCCCCCACACAGTGACTGATCCGCGCCACACACACACAGTGACTGATCCCCCCCACACAGTGACTGATCCCCCCACACACACACAATGACCGATTCCCCCCACACACAATGACTGATACCCCCCACTCAGTGACTGATCCCCCCCACACACACTGACTGATCCCCGCACACACACACCGTGACTGATCCCCCCCACACACAGTGACTGATCCCCCCCACACAGTGACTGAACCCCCGCACACAGTGACTGATTCCCCCCCACACATAGTGACTGATCCCCCCCACACACAGTGACTGATCCCGCCCACCCACACAGTGACTGATCCCCCCACACACAGTGAATGATCCCCCCCACACACTGTGACTGATCACCCCCCACACAATGACATGATCACCACCCACACAGTGACTGATCCCCCCACACACACACAGTGACTGATCCCCCCCCCACACACACAGCGACTGATCCCCCCCACCCACAAAGTGACTGATCCCCCAAACACACACAGTGATTGAGCCCCCCCACACACCCAGTGACTGATCCCCCCACACACACACAGTGACTGTTCCCCCCACACACACACTGACTGATCCCCCCCCACACACAGTGACTGATTCCCCCACACACACAGTGACTGATCCCCCCGCAACACAGTGACTGATCCCCCCCAACCAGTGACTGATCCCCCCACACACAGTGACTGATCCCCCCCAACCAGTGACTGATCCCCCCACACACAGTGACTGATCCCACCAACAAACAGTGACTGATCCCCCCACATACAGTGACTGATCCCACCAACACACAGTTACAGATCCCTCCCTCCCACACAGACACAGTGAATGATCCCCGCCCACACACACACACAGTGACTGATCCCCCCCCCCACACAGTGACTGATCCCCCACACACACAGTGACTGATCCCCCCCACACAGAGTGACTGATCCCCGCCACACACACACAGTGACTGATCCCCACCCACACAGTGACTGATCCCCGCCACACACACACAGTGACTGATCCCCCCTCAACACAGTGACTGATCCCCCACACACACACACAGTGACTGATCCCCACACACGCAGTGACAGATCCCCCCCACACAGTGACTGATCCCACCCCTCACACAGTGACTGATACCCCCCACACACACAGTGACTGATCCCCCCCACACACAAAGTGACGGATCCCCGGCCACACACAGTGACTGATCACCCCCCACACACACAGTGACTGAACCACCACACACACAGTGACTGATTCCCCCCCCCACACAGTGACTGATCCCCCCCACACATAGTGACTGATTCCCGCCACCCACACAGTGACTGATCCCCCCACACAAAGTGAATGATCCCCCCCACACACTGTGACTGATCCCCCCACACAAAGTGAATGATCCCCCCACACAAAGTGAATGATCCCCCCCACACACTGTGACTGATCCCCCCACACAAAGTGACTGATCCCCCCACACACTGTGACTGATCACCCCCCACACAATGACATGATCACCACCCACACAGTGACTGATCCATCCACACGCACACAGTGACTGAACCCCCCCCCCACACACACACAGCGACTGATCCCCCCCACCCACAAAGTCACTGATCCCCCAACCACACAGAGTGATTGAGCCCCCCCACAAACACAGTGACTGTTCCCCCCACACACACACTGACTGATCCCCCCCCACACACAGTGACTGATTCCCCCACACACACAGTGACTGATCCCCCCGCAACACAGTGACTGATCCCCCCCAACCAGTGACTGATCCCCCCACACACAGTGACTGATCCCACCAACAAACAGTGACTGATCCCCCCACATACAGTGACTGATCCCCCCACACAGAGTGACTGATCCCCCCCACACACAGTGACTGCTCCCTCCACAGACACAGTGACTGATCCCCCACACACGCAGTGAGTGAGCCCCCCCACACACACACAGTGACTGAGCCCCCCCCACACAGGGACTGATCCGCGCCACACACACACAGTGAATGATCCCCCCCTCACAGTGACTGAACCCCCCACACACACACAGTGACTGACCCCCCCAAACAGAGTGACTGATCCCCCACACACACCGTGACTGCTCCGTCCCCAGACACTGTGACTGATCCCCCACACACACAGTGAGTGAGCCACCCCACACACACACAGTGACTGATCCCCCCCCACACAGTGACTGATCCGCGCCACACACACACAGTGACTGATCCCAACACACACAGTGACTGATTCCCCCCACACACAATGACTGATACCCCCCACTCAGTGACAGATCCCCCCCACACACAGTGACTGATCCCCGCACACACACACCGTGACTGATCACCCCACACACACAGTGACTGATCCCCCCGCAACACAGTGACTGATCCCCCCCACACACAGTGACTGATCACCCCACACACACAGTGACTGATCCCCCCGCAACGCAGTGACTGATCCCCCCAACCAGTGACTGATCCCCCCACACACACAGTGACTGATCCCACCCACACACAGTGACTGATCCCCCCGCCCACACAAACACAGTGAATGATCCCCACCACACACAGTGACTGATCCCCACACACACAGTGACTGATCCCCCCCGACACACAGTGACTGATCCCCCCCCACACAGAATGACTGATCCCCACCACACACAGTGACTGATCCCCACACACACAGCGACTGATCCCCCCCACCCACAAAGTGACTGATCCCCCAAACACACACAGTGATTAAGCCCCCCCACACACCCAGTGACTGATCCCCCCACACACACACAGTGACTGTTCCCCCCACACACACACTGACTGATCCCCCCCCCACACACAGTGACTGATTCCCCCACACACACAGTGACTGATCCCCCCGCAACACAGTGACTGATCCCCCCCAACCAGTGACTGATCCCCCCACACACAGTGACTGATCCCCCCCAACCAGTGACTGATCCCCCCACACACAGTGACTGATCCCACCAACAAACAGTGACTGATCCCCCCACATACAGTGACTGATCCCACCAACACACAGTTACAGATCCCTCCCTCCCACACAGACACAGTGAATGATCCCCGCCCACACACACACACAGTGACTGATCCCCCCCCCACACAGTGACTGATCCCCCACACACACAGTGACTGATCCCCCCCACACAGAGTGACTGATCCCCGCCACACACACACAGTGACTGATCCCCACCCACACAGTGACTGATCCCCGCCACACACACACAGTGACTGATCCCCCCTCAACACAGTGACTGATCCCCCACACACACACACAGTGACTGATCCCCACACACGCAGTGACAGATCCCCCCCACACAGTGACTGATCCCACCCCTCACACAGTGACTGATACCCCCCACACACACAGTGACTGATCCCCCCCACACACAAAGTGACGGATCCCCGGCCACACACAGTGACTGATCCCCCCCCACACACACAGTGACTGAACCACCACACACACAGTGACTGATTCCCCCCCCCCACACAGTGACTGATCCCCCCCACACATAGTGACTGATTCCCGCCACCCACACAGTGACTGATCCCCCCACACAAAGTGAATGATCCCCCCCACACACTGTGACTGATCCCCCCACACACAGTGACTGATCCCCCCACACAAAGAGAATGATCCCCCCCACACACTGTGACTGATCCCCCCACACAAAGTGAATGATCCCCCCCACACACAGTGACTGATCCCCCCCACCCACACAGTGACTGATCCCCCCACACACAGTGAATGATCCCCCCCACACACTGTGACTGATCACCCCCCACACAATGACATGATCACCACCCACACAGTGACTGATCCCCCCACACGCACACAGTGACTGATCCCCCCCCCCCACACACACACAGCGACTGATCCCCCCCACCCACAAAGTCACTGATCCCCCAACCACACAGAGTGATTGAGCCCCCCCACACACACAGTGACTGTTCCCCCCACACACACACTGACTGATCCCCCCCCACACACAGTGACTGATTCCCCCACACACACAGTGACTGATCCCCCCCCACACACACACAGTGACTGATCCCCACCCACACAGTGACTGATCCCCCCACACAGTGACTGATACCCCCCACACAGAGTGACTGATCCCCCCCCACACACAGTGACTGACCCCCCCACACAGAGTGACTGATCCCCCCCACACACAGTGACTGCTCCCTCCCCAGACACAGTGACTGATCCCCCACACACGCAGTGAGTGAGCCCCCCCACACACACACAGTAACTGAGCCCCCCCCACACAGGGACTGATCCGCGCCACACACACACAGTGAATGATCCCCCCCTCACAGTGACTGAACCCCCCACACACACACAGTGACTGACCCCCCCAAACAGAGTGACTGATCCCCCACACACACCGTGACTGCTCCGTCCCCAGACACTGTGACTGTTCCCCCACACACACAGTGAGTGAGCCACCCCACACACACACAGTGACTGATCCCCCCCCACACAGTGACTGATCCGCGCCACACACACACAGTGACTGATCCCAACACACACAGTGACTGATCCCCCCCACACAGTGACTGATTCCCCCCACACACAATGACTGATACCCCCCACTCAGTGACAGATCCCCCCCACACACAGTGACTGATCCCCGCACACACACACCGTGACTGATCACCCCACACACACAGTGACTGATCCCCCCGCAACACAGTGACTGATCCCCCCCACACACAGTGACTGATCACCCCACACACACAGTGACTGATCCCCCCGCAACGCAGTGACTGATCACCCCAACCAGTGACTGATCCCCCCACACACACAGTGACTGATCCCACCCACACACAGTGACTGATCCCCCCGCCCACACAAACACAGTGAATGATCCCCACCACACACAGTGACTGATCCCCACACACACAGTGACTGATCCCCCCCGACACACAGTGACTGATCCCCCCCCACACAGAATGACTGATCCCCCACTCACACAGTGACTGATCCCTCCCTACACACAATGACTGATCCCCCACACACACAGTGACTGATCCCACCCCCTCACACACAGTGACTGAGACCCCGCGCAAACAGTGACTGATCCACGCCACACACGCACAGTGACTGATCCCCCCCCCCAAACAGTGACTGATCCCCCCCCACACACACACAGTGACTGATCCCCACCCACACAGTGACTGATCCCCCCACACAGTGACTGATCCCACCCCACACACAGTGACTGATACCCCCACAAACACAGTGACTGTTCCCCCCATACACACAATGACTGATCCCCGCACACACACAGTGACTAATCACCCCCACACACACAGTGACGGATCCCCGGCCACACACAGTGACTGATTCCCCCCCCAACACACACAGTGACTGCACCCCCACACACACAGTGACTAATCCCCCTACACACAGAGACTGATCCCCCCTCCGACACAAACAGTGACTGATTCCCCCCCACACATTGACTGATCCACCCCGACACACACAGTGACTGATCCCCCTACACACACATTGACTGATCCAATCCACACACAGTGACTGATCCCCCCCCACACATACACAGTGAATGATCCCCGCCCACACACACAGACAGTGACTGATCCGGCCCCCACACACAGTGACTGATACCCCCCACACAGAGTGACTGATGCCCCCCCACACACAGTGACTGATCCCCCCCACACAGAGTGACTGATCCCCCACACACACAGTGTCTGCTCCCTCCACAGACACAGTGACTGATCCCCCACACACGCAGTGAGTGAGCCCCCCCACACACACACAGTGACTGAGCCCCCCCACACAGGGACTGATCCGCGCCACACACACACAGTGAATGATCCCCCCCTCACAGTGACTGAACCCCCCACACACACACAGTGACTGATCACCCCACACAGAGTGACTGATCCCCCACACACACAGTGACTGCTCCCTCCCCAGACACTGTGACTGATCCCCCACACACACAGTGAGTGAGCCCCCCCACACACACACAGTGACTGATCCCCCCCCACACAGTGACTGATCCGCGCCACACACACACAGTGACTGATCCCCCCCACACAGTGACTGATCCCCCCACACACACACAGTGACCGATTCCCCCCACACACAATGACTGATACCCCCCACTCAGTGACTGATCCCCCCCACACACAGTGACTGATCCCCGCACACACACACCGTGACTGATCCCCCCCACACACAGTGACTGATCCCCCCCACACAGTGACTGAACCCCCGCACACAGTGACTGATTCCCCCCCACACATAGTGACTGATCCCCCCCACACACAGTGACTGATCCCGCCCACCCACACAGTGACTGATCCCCCCACACACAGTGAATGATCCCCCCCACACACTGTGACTGATCACCCCCCACACAATGACATGATCACCACCCACACAGTGACTGATCCCCCCACACACACACAGTGACTGATCCCCCCCCACACACACAGCGACTGATCCCCCCCACCCACAAAGTGACTGATCCCCCAAACACACACAGTGATTGAGCCCCCCCACACACCCAGTGACTGATCCCCCCACACACACACAGTGACTGTTCCCCCCACACACACACTGACTGATCCCCCCCCACACACAGTGACTGATTCCCCCACACACACAGTGACTGATCCCCCCGCAACACAGTGACTGATCCCCCCCAACCAGTGACTGATCCCCCCACACACAGTGACTGATCCCCCCCAACCAGTGACTGATCCCCCCACACACAGTGACTGATCCCACCAACAAACAGTGACTGATCCCCCCACATACAGTGACTGATCCCACCAACACACAGTTACAGATCCCTCCCTCCCACACAGACACAGTGAATGATCCCCGCCCACACACACACACAGTGACTGATCCCCCCCCCACACAGTGACTGATCCCCCACACAAACAGTGACTGATCCCCCCCACACAGAGTGACTGATCCCCGCCACACACACACAGTGACTGATCCCCACCCACACAGTGACTGATCCCCGCCACACACACACAGTGACTGATCCCCCCTCAACACAGTGACTGATCCCCCACACACACACACAGTGACTGATCCCCACACACGCAGTGACAGATCCCCCCCACACAGTGACTGATCCCACCCCTCACACAGTGACTGATACCCCCCACACACACAGTGACTGATCCCCCCCACACACAAAGTGACGGATCCCCGGCCACACACAGTGACTGATCCCCCCCCACACACACAGTGACTGAACCACCACACACACAGTGACTGATTCCCCCCCCCACACAGTGACTGATCCCCCCCACACATAGTGACTGATTCCCCCCACCCACACAGTGACTGATCCCCCCACACAAAGTGAATGATCCCCCCCCACACACTGTGACTGATCCCCCCACACACAGTGAATGATCCCCCCCACACACTGTGACTGATCACCCAAACAAACAGTGACTGATTCCCCAACACACACACAGTGACTGATCCCCCTCAAACACAGTGACTGATCCCCTCCACTCAGTGCCTGAACCCCCACAGACACAGTGAATGATCCCCCCCCCACACACACATTGACTGATCCCCCACACAGACACAGTGAATGATCCCCCCCCGACACACACATTGACTGATCCAACCCACACACAGTGACTGGTCCCCCCCCACACACACACAGTGACTGATCCCCCCCAACAAACAGCGACTGATCCCCGACACACACAGTGACTGATCCCCCCCACACACAGTGACTGATCCCCCACACACACATGAACTGATCCCTCCCACACAGAGAGACTGATCCCCCCAAACAGTGACTTATCCCCCCACACACACAGTGACTGATACAACCCACACACAGTGACTGATCCCCCCACACAGTGACCGATCCCCCCACATAGTGACTGATCCCCCACACACACACAGTGACTGCCCCTCCCCAGACACAGTGACTGCTCCCCCACACACAGAGTAAGTGTGCCCCCCCTCCCACACACACAGTGACTGATCCCCCCACACACACACAGTGACTGATCCCCACCCACACACAGTGACTGATCCCCCGCATACAGTGACTGATCCCCCCCACACACAGTGACTGATCCCTCCAAACACAGTGACTGATCGCCCCACACACAGTGAATCATCCCCCCCACACACAGTGACTGATCCCCCCAAACACAGTGACTGATCCCCCCCATCCACACAGTGACTGATCCCCCCACACACAGTGAATGATCCCCCCCACACACTGTGACTGATCACCGCCCTCACAATGACATGATCACCACCCACACAGTGACTGATCACCGCCCTCACACACACAGTGACTGATCCCCCCCACACACACACACAATGACTGATCCCCCCACCCACAGAGTGACTGATGCCCCAACCACACACAGTAATTGAGCCCCCCCACACACACAGTGACTGATCCCTCCGAACACAGTGACTGATCCCCGCCCACACACAGTGACTGATCACCCGACACATACAGTGACTGATCTCCCCGTAACACTGTGACTGATCCCCCCAACCAGTGACTGATCCCCCCACACACACAGTGACTGATCCCACCCACAAACAGTGACTGACCCCCCGCCCACACATACACAGTGAATGATCACCGCCCACACACACACACACACAGTGAATGATCCCCCCCACACACAGTGACTGATCACCCACACACACAGTTACTGATCCCACCCCACACACAGTGACTGATCCCTCCCCACACAGAATGATTGATCCCCCACTCACACAGTGACTGATCCCTCCCCAGACACAGTGGCTGATCCCCCACACTCACAGTGACTGATCACACCCCCACACACAGTGACTGAGCCCCCCCGCAAACAGTGACTGATCCCCGCCACACACACACAGTGACTGATCCCTCCGAACACAGTGACTGATCCCTCCCCACACAGAATGATTGATCCCGCCCACACACAGTGGCTGATCCCCCACACACACAGTGACTGATCCCTACCCACACAGTGACTGATCCCCCCCACACAGTGACTGATCCCCCCACACACACACAGTGACTGATTCCCCCCACACACAGTGACTGATGCCCCCCAGTCAGTGACTGATCCCCCCACACACAGTGACTGATCCCCCCCACACACAGTGACTGAACCCCCGCGCACAGTGACTGATCCCCCCCACATACACACAGTGACTGATCCCCCCCACGCAAAGTGACTGATCCCCCCCCATCCACATAGTGACTGATCCCCCCACACACAGTGAATGATCCCCCCCACACACTGTGACTGATCACCCCCCACACAATGACATGATCACCACCCACACAGTGACTGATCCCCCCACACAAACACAGTGACTGATCCCCCCCCACACACACACAGCGACCGATCACCCCCACCCACAAAGTGACTGATCCCCCAACCACAAACAGTGATTGAGCACCCCCACACACACAGTGACTGATCCCCCCACTCACACACAGTGACTGATCCCCCTCACATACACACTGACTGATCCCCCCACACACACAGTGACTGATCACCCCACACACACAGTGACTGAACCCCCCGCAACACAGTGACTGATCCCCCCCAACCAGTGACTGATCCCCCCCCACTCAGTGACTAATCCCCCCCACACACAGTGACTGATCCCCGCACACACACACCGTGACTGATCCCCCCCAACACACAGTGACTGATCCCCCGCATACAGTGACTGATCCCCCCCACACACAGTGACTGATCCCCCCAAACACAATGACTGATCCCCCCCACCCACACAGTGACTGATCCCCCCACACACTGTGACTGATCACCGCCCTCACAATGACATGATCACCACCCACACAGTGACTGATCCCCCCACACACACACAGTGACTGATCCCCCCCACACACACACACAATGAGTGATCCCCCCACCCACAGAGTGACTGATGCCCCAACCACACACAGTAATTGAGCCCCCCCACACACACAGTGTCTGATCCCTCCCAACACAGTGACTGATCCCCGCCCACAAAAAGTGACTGATCACCCCACACACACAGTGACTGATCTCCCCGTAACACAGTGACTGATCCCCCCAACCAGTGACTGATCCCCCCACACACACAGTGACTGATCCCACCCCCACACACACAGTGACTGAGCCCCCCCGCAAACAGTGACTGATCCCCGCCACACACACACAGTGACTGATCCCCCCCCACACAGTGACTGATCACACCCACACACACACAGTGACTGATCCCCACCCACACAGTGACTGATCCCCCCCACACAGTGACTGATCCCACCCCACACACAGTGACTGATAACCGCCACAAACACAGTGACTGATCCCCCCATACACACAATGACTGATCCCCCCACACACACAGTGACTGATCCCCCCCACACACACAGTGTCTGCACCCCAACACACACAGTGACCTATCCCCCTACACACAGTGACTGATCCCCCCTCCGACACAAACAGTGACTGATTCCCCCCCACACAGTGACTGATCCCCCCCGACACACGCAGTGACTGATCCCACCACACACACAGTGACTGATCCAACCCACACACAGTGACTGATCCCCCCCACACAGAGTGTCTGATCCCCCCCCAAACTCAGTGACTGATCCCCCCCCACAAAGAGTGACTGATCCCCGACACACACAGTGACTGCTCCCTCCCCAGACACAGAGACTGTTCCCCCACACACGCAGTGAGTGAGCCCCATCCCCCACACACACAGTGCCTGAGCCCCCCGCACACAGTGACTGATCCGCGCCACACACACACAGTGACTGATCCCCCCCTCACAGTGACTGATCCCCCCACACAGAGTGACTGATCCCCCACACACACAGTGACTGCTCCCTCCCCAGACACAGTGACTGATCCCCCACACACACAGTAAGTGAGCCCCCCCACACACACACAATGACTGAGCCCCCCCCCACACAGTGACTGATCCCCACCACACACACACAGTGACTGATCCCCATCAACACAGTGACTGATCCCCCACACACACACACAGTGACTGATCCCCACCCACGCAGTGACAGATCCCCCCCACACAGTGACTGATCCCACCACTCACACAGTGACTGATACCCCCCACACACACAGTGACTGATCCCCCCCACACACAAAGTTAAGATCCCCGGCCACACACAGTGACTGATCCCCCCCCACACACACAGTGACTGAACCACCACACACACAGTGACTGATCCCCCCCCCCCACACAGTGACTGATCCCCCCCACACACAGTGACTGATCCCCCCCACCCACACAGTGACTGATCCCCCCACACAAAGTGAATGATCCCCCCCACACACTGTGACTGATCACCCCCCACACAGTGACTGATCCCCCCACACACACACAGTGACTGATCCCCGCCGCACACACACGCAGTGACTGATACCCCCACCCACACAGTGACTGATCCCCCAACCACACACAGTAATTGAGCCCCCCCACACACATAGTTACTGATCCCTCCCAACAGAGTGACTGATCCCCGCCCACACACAGTGACTGATCACCCCACAAACACAGTGACTGTTCCCCCCGCAACACACTGACTGATCCCCCCACACACACAGTGACTGATCCCGCCCAGACACAGTGACTGATCCCCCCCCGCCCACACATACACAGTGAATGATCCCCGCCCACACACACACACAGTGACTGATTCCACCCACACACAGTGAGTGAACCCCCACACACACAGTGAGTGAACCCCCACACACACAGTGACTAATTCCCCCCACACACACAGTGACGGATCCCCGGCCAAACACAGTGACTGATCCCTCCCCACACACACAGTGACTGATCCCCCCACTCAGTAATTGATCACCCCACACACACAGTGACTGATCCCCCCGCAACAAAGTGACTGATCCCCGCCAACCAGTGACTGATCCCCTCACACATACAGTGACTGATCCAACCCATACACAGTGACTGATCCGCCCCCAAACATACACAGTGAATGATCCCCCCCACACAGAGTGACTGATCCCCGCCACACACACACAGTGACTGATCCCCCCCCACACAGTGACTGATCCCTCCCACACACACACAGTGACTGATCCCCACCCACACAGTGACTTATCCCCCCCACACATAGAAACATAGAAACATAGAAAATAGGTGCAGGAGTAGGCCATTCGGCCCTTCTAGCCTGCACCGCCATTCAATGAGTTCATGGCTGAACATTCACTTCAGTACCCCATTCCTGCTTTCTCGCCATACCCCTTGATCCCCCTAGCAGTAAGGACCTCATCTAACTCCTTTTTGAATATATTTAGTGAATTGGCCTCAACAACTTTCTGTGGTAGAGAATTCCACAGGTTCACCACTCTCTGGGTGAAGAAGTTCCTCCGCATCTCGGTCCTAAATGGCTTACCCCTTATCCTTAGACTGTGACCCCTGGTTCTGGACTTCCCCAACATTGGGAACATTCTTCCTGCATCTAACCTGTCTAACCCCGTCAGAATTTTATATGTTTCTATGAGGTCCCCTCTCATTCTTCTGAACTCCAGTGAATACAAGCCCAGTTGATCCAGTCTTTCTTGATAGGTCAGTCCCGCCATCCCGGGAATCAGTCTGGTGAACCTTCGCTGCACTCCCTCAATAGCAAGAATGTCCTTCCTCAGGTTAGGAGACCAAAACTGTACACAATACTCCAGGTGTGGCCTCACCAATGCCCTGTACAACTGTAGCAACACCTCCCTGCCCCTGTACTCAAATCCCCTTGCTATGAAGGCCAACATGCCATTTGCTTTCTTAACCGCCTGCTGCACCTGCATGCCAACCTTCAATGACTGATGTACCATGACACCCAGGTCTCGTTGCACCTCCCCTTTTCCTAATCTGTCACCATTCAGATAATAGTCTGTCTCTCTGTTTTTACCACCAAAGTGGATAACCTCACATTTATCCACATTATACTTCATCTGCCATGCATTTGCCCACTCACCTAACCTATCCAAGTCGCTCTGCAGCCTCACAGCATCCTCCTCGCAGCTCACACTGCCACCCAACTTAGTGTCATCCGCAAACTTGGAGATACTACACTCAATCCCCTCATCTAAATCATTAATGTACAGTGTAAACAGCTGGGGCCCCAGCACAGAACCCTGCGGTACCCCACTAGTCACTGCCTGCCATTCTGAAAAGTACCCATTTACTCCTACTCTTTGCTTCCTGTCTGACAACCAGTTCTCAATCCATGTCAGTACACTACCCCCAATCCCATGTGCTCTAACTTTGCACATCAATCTCTTGTGTGGGACCTTGTCGAACGCCTTCTGAAAGTCCAAATATACCACATCAACTGGTTCTCCCTTATCCACTCTACTGGAAACATCCTCAAAAAATTCCAGAAGATTTGTCAAGCATGATTTCCCTTTCACAAATCCATGCTGACTTGGACCTATCATGTCACCTCTTTCCAAATGCACTGCTATGACATCCTTAATAATTGATTCCATCATTTTACCCACTACCGATGTCAGGCTGACCGGTCTATAATTCCCTGTTTTCTCTCTCCCTCCTTTTTTAAAAAGTGGGGTTACATTGGCTACCCTCCACTCCATAGGAACTGATCCAGAGTCAATGGAATGTTGGAAAATGACTGTCAACGCATCCACTATTTCCAAGGCCACCTCCTTAAGTACTCTGGGATGCAGTCCATCAGGCCCTGGGGATTTATCGGCCTTCAATCCCATCAATTTCCCCAACACAATTTCCCGGCTAATAAGGATTTCCCTCAGTTCCTCCTCCTTACTAGACCCCCCGACCCCTTTTATAACCGGAAGGTTGTTCGTGTCCTCCTTCGTGAATACCGAACCAAAGTACTTGTTCAATTGGTCCGCCATTTCTTTGTTCCCCGTTATGACTTCCCCTGATTCTGACTGCAGGGGACCTACGTTTGTCTTTACTAACCTTTTTCTCTTTACATATCTATAGAAACTTTTGCAATCCGTCTTAATGTTCCCTGCAAGCTTCTTCTCATACTCCATTTTCCCTGCCCTAATCAAACCCTTTGTCCTCCTCTGCTGAGTTCTAAATTTCTCCCAGTCCCCAGGTTCGCTGCTATTTCTGGCCAATTTGTATGCCACTTCCTTGGCTTTAATACTATCCCTGATTTCCCTTGATAGCCACGGTTGAGCCACCTTCCCTTTTTTATTTCTATGCCAGACAGGAATGTACAATTGTTGTAGTTCATCCATGCGGTCTCTAAATGTCTGCCATTGCCCATCCACAGTCAACCCCTTAAGTATCATTCGCCAATCCATCTCAGCCAATTCACGCCTCATACCTTCAAAGTTAGCCTTCTTTAAGTTCTGGACCATGGTCTCTGAATTAACTGTTTCATTCTCCATCCTAATGCAGAATTCCACCATATTATGGTCACTCTTCCCCAAGGGGCCTCGCACAACGAGATTGCTAATTAATCCTTTCTCATTACATAACACCCAGTCTAAGATGGCCTCCCCCCTAGTTGGTTCCTCGACATATTGGTCTAAAAAACCATTCCTTATGCACTCCAGAAAATCCTCCTCCACCGTATTGCTTCCAGTTTGGTTAGCCCAATCTATGTGCATATTAAAGTCACCCATTATAACTGCTGCACCTTTATTGCACGCACCCCTAATTTCCTGTTTGATGCCCTCCCCAACATCACTACTACTGTTTGGAGGTCTGTACACAACTCCCACTAACGTTTTTTGCCCTTTGGTGTTCTGCAGCTCTACCCATATAGATTCCACATCATCCAAGCTAATGTCCTTCCTAACTATTGCCTTAATCTCCTCCTTAACCAGCAATGCTACCCCACCTCCTTTTCCTTTTATTCTATCCTTCCTGAATGTTGAATACCCCTGGATGTTGAGTTCCCAGCCCTGCTCATCCTGGAGCCACGTCTCCGTAATCCCAATCACATCATATTTGTTAACATCTATTTGCACAGTTAATTCATCCACCTTATTGCGGATACTCCTTGCATTAAGACACAAAGCCTTTAGGCTTGTTTTTTTAACACCCTCTGTCCTTTTAGAATTTTGCTGTACAATGGCCCTTTTTGTTCTTTGCCTTGGGTTTCTCTGCCCTCCACTTTTCCTCATCTCCTTTCTGTCTTTTGTTTTTGCCTCCTTTTTGTTTCCCTCTATCTCCCTGCATTGGTTCCCATCCCCCTGCCATATTAGTTTAACTCCTCCCCAACAGCACTAGCAAACACTCCCCCGAGGACATTGGTTCCGATTCTGCCCAGGTGCAGACCGTCCGGATTGTACTGGTCCCACCTCCCCCAGAACCGGTTCCAATGCCCCAGGAATTTGAATCCCTCCCTGCTGCACCATTGCTCAAGCCACGTATTCATCTGAGCTATCCTGCGATTCCTACTCTGACTAGCACGTGGCACTGGTAGCAATCCCGAGATTACTACTTTTGAGGTCCTACTTTTTAATTTAGCTCCTAGCTCCTTAAATTCATTTCGTAGGAACTCATCCCTTTTTTTACCTATGTCATTGGTACCAACGTGCACCACGACAACTGGCTGTTCTCCCTCCCTTTTTAGAATGTCCTCCACCCGCTCCGAGACATCCTTGACCCTTGCACCAGGGAGGCAACATACCATCCTGGAGTCTCGGTTGCGGCCGCAGAAACGCCTATCTATTCCCCTTACAATTGAATCCCCTATCACTATCGCTCTTCCACTCTTTTTCCTGCCCTCCTGTGCAACAGAGCCAGCCACGGTGCCATGAACTTGGCTGCTGCTGCCCTCCCCTGATGAGTCATCCCCCTCAACAGTACTCAAAGCGGTGTATCTGTTTTGCAGGGGGATGACCACAGGGGACCCCTGCACTACCTTCCTTGCACTACTCTTCCTGCTGGTCTTCCATTCCCTCGCTGGCTGTGGACCCTTCTCCTGCAGTAAGACCAACTCGCTACACGTGATACTCACGTCATTCTCAGCATCGTGGATGCTCCAGAGTGAATCCACCTTCAGCTCCAACTCCGCAACGCGGACCGTCAGTAGCCGGAGGTGGACACACTTCCCGCACATGTAGTCGTCAGGGACACTGGTGTTGTCCCCGTGTTCCCACATGGTACAGGAGGAGCATATCACGTGACCGAGCTGTCCTGCCATGACTTAACCCTTAGATACACTTAAATTGCCGACAACAATGTTAAAAGTTACTGACTAATAAAGAAAAAGAAAAACTACTCACCAATCAGCAGCCAATCACTTACCACGTTGGCTGTGACGTCACCTTTTGATTTCTTTCTACTTCTTTTTTGACTTCTCTCAGCTGGAGCTGCACAAGTACGCCTCTCTGGACTCCCGCCTCTCTCGACGCTCCCCGGACTGCTGAGCCTTTTACAGGCCGCTGCCTCTCTCGACTCCCGCCTCTCTCGACGCTCCCCGGACTGCTGAGCCTTTTACAGGCCGCTGCCTCTCTGGACTCCCGCGTCTCTCGACGCTCCCCGGACTGCTGAGCCTTTTACAGGCCGCTGCCTCTCTGGACTCCCGCCTCTCTCGACGCTCCCCGGACTGCTGAGCCTTTTATAGGCCGCTGCCTCTCTGGACTCCCGCCTCTCTCGACGCTCCCCGGACTGCTGAGCCTTTTACAGGCCGCTGCCTCTCTGGACTCCCGCGTCTCTCGACGCTCCCCGGACTGCTGAGCCTTTTACAGGCCGCTGCCTCTCTGGACTCCCGCCTCTCTCGACGCTCCCCGGACTGCTGAGCCTTTTACAGGCCGCTGCCTCTCTGGACTCCCGCCTCTCTCGACGCTCCCCGGACTGCTGAGCCTTTTACAGGCCGCTGCCTCTCTGGACTCCCGCCTCTCTCGACGCTCCCCGGACTGCTGAGCCTTTTACAGGCCGCTGCCTCTCTGGACTCCCGCCTCTCTCGACGCTCCCCGGACTGCTGAGCCTTTTACAGGCCGCTGCCTCTCTGGACTCCCGCCTCTCTCGACGCTCCCCGGACTGCTGAGCCTTTTACAGGCCGCTGCCTCTCTGGACTCCCGCCTCTCTCGACGCTCCCCGGACTGCTGAGCCTTTTACAGGCCGCTGCCTCTCTGGACTCCCGCCTCTCTCGACGCTCCCCGGACTGCTGAGCCTTTTATACAGAGTGACTGATCCCCCCACACACAGTGACTGATCCCCACCCACACATTGACTGATCCCCCCCCACACACAGTGAATAATAGACCCCACACACACAATGACTGATCCCCCCACACACACAGTGACGGATCCCCGGCCACACACAGTGACTGATCCCCCCCCACACACACAGTGACTGAACCCCCACACACACAGTGACTAATCCCCCCCCACACAGTGACTGATCCCCCCCCGACACAGACAGTGACTGATCCCCGACCATAAACAGTGACTGATCCGCGGCCACACACAATGACTGATGCCGCCCCCCCCCCACACACACGGTGACTGATCCCCCCCACACACACACAGTGACTTATCCCCCCTACACACAGTGACTGATCCCCCCCACCCACACGGTGACTGATCCCCCCCACACACACACAGTGACTTATCCCCCCGACACACAGTGACTGATCCCCCAAACAAACAGTGACTGATTCCCCAACACACACACAGTGACTGATCCCCCTCAAACACAGTGACTGATCCCCTCCACTCAGTGCCTGAACCCCCACAGACACAGTGAATGATCCCCCCCCCACACACACAGTGACTGATCCCCCCCACACACACAGTGATTGATCACCCCACACACACAGTGACTGATCCAACCCACACACAGTGAGTGGTCCCCCCCCACACATACACAGTGCATGATCCCCGCCCACACACACACACAGTGACTGATCCCCCCCAACAAACAGCGACTGATCCCCGACACACACAGTGACTGATCCCCCCCACACACAGTGACTGATCCCCCACACACACATGAACTGATCCCTCCCACACACAGAGACTGATCCCCCCCAAACAGTGACTTATCCCCCCACATAGTGACTGATCCCCCACACACACACAGTGACTGCCCCTCCCCAGACACAGTGACTGCTCCCCCACACACAGAGTAAGTGTGCCCCCCCACACACACAGTGACTGATCCCCCGACACACACACAGTGACTGATCCCCACCCACACACAGTGACTGATCCCCCGCATACAGTGACTGATCCCCCCCACACACAGTGACTGATCCCCCCAAACACAGTGACTGATCCACCCCATCCACACAGTGACTGATCCCCCCACACACAGTGAATGATCCCCCCCACACACTGTGACTGATCACCGCCCTCACAATGACATGATCACCACCCACACAGTGACTGATCCCCCGACACACACACAGTGACTGATCCCCCCCACACACACACACAATGACTGATCCCCCCACCCACAGAGTGACTGATGCCCCAACCACACACAGTAATTGAGCCCCCCCACACACAGAGTGACTGATCCCTCCGAACACAGTGACTGATCCCCGCCCACACACAGTGACTGATCACCCGACACATACAGTGACTGATCTCCCCGTAACACTGTGACTGATCCCCCCAACCAGTGACTGATCCCCCCACACACACAGTGACTGATCCCACCCACAAACAGTGACTGACCCCCCGCCCACACATACACAGTGAATGATCCCCGCCCACACACACACACACACAGTGAATGATCCCCCCCACACACAGTGACTGATCACCCACACACACAGTTACTGATCCCACCCCACACACAGTGACTGATCCCTCCCCACACAGAATGATTGATCCCCCACTCACACAGTGACTGATCCCTCCCCAGACACAGTGGCTGATCCCCCACACTCACAGTGACTGATCACACCCCCACACACAGTGGCTGAGCCCCCCCGCAAACAGTGACTGATCCCCGCCACACACACACAGTGACTGATCCCTCCGAACACAGTGACTGATCACCCACACACACAGTTACTGATCCCTCCCCACACAGAATGATTGATCCCGCCCACACACAGTGGCTGATCCCCCACACACACAGTGACTGATCCCTACCCACACAGTGACTGATCCCCCCCACACAGTGACTGATCCCCCCACACACACACAGTGACTGATTCCCCCCACACACAGTGACTGATGCCCCCCAGTAAGTGACTGATCATCCCACATACAGTGACTGCTCCCCCCCACACACAGTGACTGAACCCCCGCGCACAGTGACTGATCCCCCCCACATACACACAGTGACTGATCCCCCCCACGCAAAGTGACTGATCCCCCCCCATCCACATAGTGACTGATCCCCCCACACACAGTGAATGATCCCCCCCACACACTGTGACTGATCACCCCCCACACAATGGCATGATCACCACCCACACAGTGACTGATCCCCCCACACAAACACAGTGACTGATCCCCCCCCACACACACACACAGCGACCGATCACCCCCACCCACAAAGTGACTGATCCCCCAACCACAAACAGTGATTGAGCCCCCCCACACACACAGTGACTGATCCCCCCACTCACACACAATGACTGATCCCCCTCACACACACACTGACTGATCCCCCCACACACACAGTGACTGATCACCCCACACACACAGTGACTGAACCCCCCGCAACACAGTGACTGATCCCCCCCCACTCAGTGACTAATCCCCCCCACACACAGTGACTGATCCCCGCACACACACACCGTGACTGATCCCCCCCAACACACAGTGACTGATCCCCCGCATACAGTGACTGATCCCCCCAAACACAATGACTGATCCCCCCCACCCACACAGTGACTGATCCCCCCACACACAGTGACTGATCCCCCCACACACTGTGACTGATCACCGCCCTCACAATGACATGATCACCACCCACACAGTGACTGATCCCCCCACACACACACAGTGACTGATCCCCCCCACACACACACACAATGACTGATCCCCCCACCCACAGAGTGACTGATGCCCCAACCACACACAGTAATTGAGCCCCCCCACACACACAGTGACTGATCCCTCCCAACACAGTGACTGATCCCCGCCCACAAACAGTGACTGATCACCCCACACACACAGTGACTGATCTCCCCGTAACACAGTGACTGATCCCCCCAACCAGTGACTGATCCCCCCACACACACAGTGACTGATCCCACCCCCACACACACAGTGACTGAGCCCCCCCGCAAACAGTGACTGATCCCCGCCACACACACACTTAGTGACTGATCCCCCCCCCACACAGTGACTGATCACACCCACACACACACAGTGACTGATCCCCACCCACACAGTGACTGATCCCCCCCACACAGTGACTGATCCCACCCCACACACAGTGACTGATAACCCCCACAACCACAGTGACTGATCCTCCCCCACACACACAATGACTGATCCCCCCACACACACAGTGACTGATCCCCCCCACACACACAGTGTCTGCACCCCCACACACACAGTGACTAATCCCCCTACACACAGTGACTGATCCCCCCTCCGACACAAACAGTGACTGATTCCCCCCCACACAGTGACTGATCCCCCCCGACGCACGCAGTGACTGATCCCACCACACACACAGTGACTGATCCAACCCACACACAGTGACTGATCCCCCCCCCACACATACACAGTGAATGATCCCCGCCCACACACACACAGTGACTGATCCCCCCCACACACAGTGACTGATCCCCCCCACACAGAGTGTCTGATCCCCCCCCAAACACAGTGACTGATCCCCCCCCACAAAGAGTGACTTATCCCCGACACACACAGTGACTGCTCCCTCCCCAGACACAGAGACTGTTCCCCCACACACGCAGTGAGTGAGCCCCACCCCCCACACACACAGTGACTGAGCCCCCCGCACACAGTGACTGATCCGCGCCACACACACACAGTGACTGAGCCCCCCCTCACAGTGACTGATCCCCCCACACAGAGTGACTGATCCCCCACACACACAGTGACTGCTCCCTCCCCAGACACAGTGACTGATCCCCCACACACACAGTAAGTGAGCCCCCCCACACACACACAATGACTGAGCCGCCCCCCACACAGTGACTGATCCGCGCCACACACACACAGTGGCTGATCCCCCACACACACAGTGACTGATCCCCCCACACACAGTGACTGATACCCCCCACTCAGTGACTGATCCCCCCACACACAGTGACTGATCCCCCCCACACACAGTGACTGATCCCCCCCACACACAGTGACTGATACCCCCCACACAGTGTCTGATCCCCCCCACACAAAGTGACTGATACCCCCCACCCACACAGTGACTGATCACCCCCCACACAATGACATGATCACCACCCACACAGTGACTGATCCCCCCACACACACACAGTGACTGATCCCCCCCCACACACACACACAGCGACTGATAACCCCCACCCACAAAGTGACTGATCCCCCAATCACACACAGTGATTGAGCCCCCCCACACACACAGTGACTGATCCCCCCACTCACACACAGTGACTGATCCCCCCCACACACACACTGACTGATTCCCCCACACACACAGTGACTGAACCCCCCGCAACACAGTGACTGATCCCCCCCAACCAGTGACTGATCCCACCACACACAGTGACTGATCCCACCAACACACAGTGACTGATCCCCCCACACACAGTGACTGATCCCACCAACACACAGTGACATATCCCCCCCGCCCACACATACACAGTGAATTAACCCCGCCCACACACACACAGAGTGACTGATCCCCCCACACACAGTGACTGATCCCCCACACACACAGTGACTGATCCCCCCCACACACAGTGACAGATCCCCCCCCCACACACAGTGACTGATCCCCCCCACACAGAGTGACTGATCCCCCCCACACAAAGTGACTGATCCCTCCCCAGACACAGTGACTGATCCCCCCCCTACACAGTGACTGATCCCCCCCACACATACACAGTAACTGATCCCCACCCACACAGTGACTGATCCCCGCCACACACACACAGTGACTGATCCCCCCCCAACAAAGTGACTGATCCCCCCCACACAGTGACTGATCCCTCCCACACAGTGACTGAACCCACCCCACACACAGTGACTGATACCCCCCCCCCCACACACAGTGACTGATCCCCCCATACACACAATGACTGATCCCCCCACACACACAGTGACTGATGCCCCCCACACATACTGTGACGGATCCCCGGCAGCAAA
The DNA here is from genome assembly GCF_044704955.1 of Pristiophorus japonicus. Lineage (NCBI taxonomy): Eukaryota > Metazoa > Chordata > Chondrichthyes > Pristiophoridae > Pristiophorus > Pristiophorus japonicus. Next base: position 1,561,273 of record NW_027251144.1, read on the forward strand.
AAGTGACTGATCCCCCCCCGACACACACAGTGACTGCACCCCCACACACACAGTGACTAATCCCCCTACACACAGTGACTGATCCCCCCTCCGACACAAACAGTGACTGATTCCCCCCCACACAGTGACTGATACCCCCCACACACACAGTGACTGATCCCCCCAAACACACAATGACTGATACCCCCACACACACAGTGACTGATCCCCCCCACACACACAGTGACGGATCCCCGGCCACACACAGTGACTGATCCCCCCCACACACACAGTGACTGAACCCCCACACACACAGTGACTGATCCCCCCCACCCACACAGTGACTGATCCCCCCCACACACACACACAGTGACTGATCCCCCCACACACGCAGTGACTGATCCCCCAACCACACACAGTAATTGAGCCCCCCCACACACATAGTGACTGATCCCTTCCAACACAGTGACTGATCCCCGACAAACACAGTGACTGATCCCCCCCACACACAGTGACTGATCCCCCACATACACATGAACTGATCCCTCCCACACACAGAGACTGATCCCCCCCAAACAGTGACTTATCCCCCCACACACACAGTGACTGATACAACCCACACACAGTGACTGATCCCCCCACACAGTGACTGATCCCCCCACATAGTGACTGATCCCCCACACACACATAGTGACTGCCCCTCCCCAGATACAGTGACTGCTCCCCCACACACAGAGTAAGTGTGCCCCCCCACACACAAAGTGACTGAGCCCCCCCCCCACACTGACTGATCCCCCACACAGTGACTGATCCCCCCACACACACACAGTGACTGCTTCCATCCACACACAGTGAGTGATACCCCCCACTCAGTGACTAATCCCCCCCACACACAGTGACTGATCCCCGCACACACACACCGTGACTGATCCCCCCCCCACACACAGTGACTAATCCCCCCCAAACACAGTGACTGATCCACCCCACCCACACAGTGACTGATCCCCCCACACACAGTGAATGATCCCCCCCACACACTGTGACTGATCACCGCCCACACAATGACATGATCACCACCCACACAGTGACTAATCCACCCACACACACACAGTGACTGATCCCCCCTACACACACACACAATGACTGATCCCCCCACCCACAGAGTGATTGATGCCCCAACCACACACAGTAATTGAGCCCCCACACACACAGTGACTGATCCCTCCGAACACAGTGACTGATCCCCGCCCACACACAGTGATTGATCACCCGACACATACAGTGACTGATCTCCCCGTAACACTGTGACTGATCCCCCCAACCAGTGACTGATCCCCTACACACACAGTGACTGATCCCACCCACAAACAGTGACTGACCCCCCGCCCACACATACACAGTGAATGATCCCCGCCCACACACACACACACACAGTGACTGATCCCCCCCACACACAGTGACTGATCACCCACACACACAGTTACTGATCCCCCCCCCACACACAGTGACTGATCCCCCACTCACACAGTGACTGATCCCTCCCCAGACACAGTGGCTGATCCCCCACACTCACAGTGACTGATCCCACCCCCACACACAGTGACTGAGCCCCCCCGCAAACAGTGACTGATCCCCGCCACACACACACAGTGACTAATCCCTCCGAACACAGTGACTGATCCCCGCCCACACACAGTGGCTGATCCCCCACCCACACAGTGACTGATCCCCCCCACTCAGTGACTGATCCCCCCACACACAGTGACTGATCCCCCGCGCACAGTGACTGATCCCCCCCACATACACACAGTGACTGATCCCCCCCACACAAAGTGACTGATCCCCCCACACACACATGAACTGATCCCTCCCACACACAGAGACTGATCCCCCCCAAACAGTGACTTATCCCCCCACACACACAGTGACTGATACAACCCACACACAGTGACTGATCCCCCCACACAGTGACTGATCCCCCCACATAGTGACTGATCCCCCACACACACATAGTGACTGCCCCTCCCCAGATACAGTGACTGCTCCCCCACACACAGAGTAAGTGTGCCCCCCCCACACACAAAGTGACTGAGCCCCCCCCACACTGACTGATCCCCCACACAGTGACTGATCCCCCCACACACACACAGTGACTGCTTCCATCCACACACAGTGAGTGATACCCCCCACCCACACAGTGACTGAACCCCCGCGCACAGTGACTGATCCCCCCCACATACACACAGTGACTGATCCCCCCCACACAAAGTGACTGATCCCCCCCACCCACACAGTGACTGATCCCCCCACACACAGTGACTAATCCCCCCCACACACATTGACTGATCCCCGCACACACACACCGTGACTGATCCCCCCCCCACACACAGTGACTAATCCCCCCCAAACACAGTGACTGATCCCCCCCACCCACACAGTGACTGAACCCCCGCGCACAGTGACTGATCCCCCCCACATACACACAGTGACTGATCCCCCCCACACAAAGTGACTGATCCCCCCCACCCACACAGTGACTGATCCCCCCACACACAGTGAATGATACCCCCCACACACTGTGACTGATCACCCCCCACACAATGACATGATCACCACCCACACAGTGACTGATCCCCCCACACACACACAGTGACTGATCCCCCCCACCACACACACAGCGACTGATCACCCCCACCCACAAAGTGACTGATCCCCTAACCACACACAGTGATTGAGCACCCTCACACACACAGTGACTGATCCCCCCACTCACACACAGTGACTGATCCCCCTCACACACACACTGACTGATCCCCCCACACACACAGTGACTGATCACCCCACACACACAGTGACTGAACCCCCCGCAACACAGTGACTGATCCCCCCCAACCAGGGACTGATCCCCCCCCACTCAGTGACTAATCCCCCCCACACACAGTGACTGATCCCCCCAAACACAATGACTGATCCCCCCCACCCACACAGTGACTGATCCCCCCACACACAGTGAATGATCCCCCCCACAAACTGTGACTGATCACCGCCCACACAATGACATGATCACCACCCACACAGTGACTGATCCCCCCACACACACACAGTGACTGATCCCCCCCACACACACACACAATGACTGATCCCCGCACCCACAGAGTGACTGATGCCCCAACCACACACAGTAATTGAGCCCCCCCACACACACAGTGACTGATCCCTCCCAACACAGTGACTGATCCGCGCCCACACACAGTGACTGATCACCCCACACACACAGTGACTGATCTCCCCGTAACACAGTGACTGATCCCCCGCAAACAGTGACTGATCCCCGCCACAAACACACAGTGACTGATCCCCCCCCCACACAGTGACTGATCACACCCACACACACACAGTGACTGATCCCACCCCACACACAGTGACTGATACCCCCCACAAACACAGTGACTGATCCTCCCATACACACAATGACTGATCCCCCCACACACACAGTGACTGATCCCCCCCCCATACACACAGTGTCTGCACCCCCACACACACAGTGACTAATCCCCCTACACACAGTGACTGATACCCCCTCCGACACAAACAGTGACTGATTCCCCCCCACACAGTGACTGATCCCCCCCGACACACGCAGTGACTGATCCCACCACACACACAGTGACTGATCCAACCCACACACAGTGACTGACCCCCCCCACACATACACAGTGAATGATCCCCGCCCACACACACACACAGTGACTGATCCCCCCCACACACAGTGACTGATCCCCCCCTCACAGTGAATGATCCCCCCCACACACACACACAGTGACTGATCCCCCCACACAGAGTGAATGATCCCCCACACACACAGTGACTGCTCCCTCCCCAGACACAGTGACTGATCCCCCACACACACAGTAAGTGAGCCCCCCCACACACACACAATGACTGAGCCCCCCCCACACAGTGACTGATCCGCGCAACACACACACAGTGACTGATCCCCCCACACAGATTGACTGATCCCCCACACACACAGTGACTGCTCCCTCCCCAGACACAGTGGCTGATACCCCCCACACACAGTGACTGAACCCCCGCGCAGAGTGACTGATCCCCCCCACACACACACAGTGACTGATCCCCCCCACACAAAGTGACTGATCCCCCCCACCCACACAGTGACTGATCCCCCCACACACAGTGAATGATCCCCCCCACACACTGTGACTGATCACCCCCCACACAATGACATGATCACCACCCACACAGTGACTGATCCCCCCACACACACACAGTGACTGATCCCCCCTCACACACACACACAGCGACTGATCACCCCCACCCACAAAGTGACTGATCCCCCAACCACACACAGTGATTGAGCCCCCCCACACACACAGTGACTGATCCCCCCACTCACACACAGTGACTGATCCCCCCCACACACACACTGACTGATCCCCCCGCAACACAGTGACTGATCCCCCCCAACCAGTGACTGATCCCACCACACACAGTGACTGATCCCACCAACACACAGTGACTGATCCCCCCACACACAGTGACTGATCCCACCAACACACAGTGACATATCCCCCCGCCCACACATACACAGTGAATGATCCCCGCCCACACACACACAGAGTGACTGATCCCCCCCACACACAGTGACTGATCCCCCACACACACAGTGACTGATCCCCCCACACACAGTGACAGATCCCCCCCCCCACACACAGTGACTGTTCCCCCCCACACAGAGTGACTGATCCCCCCCACACATAGTGACTGATCCCTCCCCAGACACAGTGACTGATCCCCCACACACACAGTGACTGATCCCACGCCCACACACACAGTGACTGAGCCCCACCCCACAGAGTGACTGATCCCCGCCACACACACACAGTGACAGATCCCCCCGCTACACAGTGACTGATCCCCCCCACACATACACAGTGACTGATCCCCACCCACACAGTGACTGATCCCCGCCACACACACACAGTGACTGATCCCCCCCAACAAAGTGACTGATCCCCCCCACACAGTGACTGATCCCTCCCACACAGTGACTGAACCCACCCCACACACAGTGACTGATACCCCCCACACACACAGTGACTGATCCCCCCCACACATACTGTGACGGATCCACGGCAGCACAAAGTGATTGATCCCCCCCCCGACACACACAGTGACGGCACCCCCACACACACAGTGACTAATCCCCCTACACACAGTGACTGATACCCCCTCCGACACAAACAGTGACTGATTCCCCCCCACACAGTGACTGATACCCCCCACACACACAGTGACTGATCCCCCAAACACACAATGACTGATACCCCCACACACACAGAGACTGATCCCCCCCACACACACAGTGACGGATCCCCGGCCACACACAGTGACTGATCCCACCCACACACACAGTGACTGAACCCCCACACACACAGTGACTGATCCCTCCCACCCACACAGTGACTGATCCCCCCCACACACAAACACAGTGACTGATCCCCCCACACATGCAGTGACTGATCCCCCAACCACACACAGTAATTGAGCCCCTCCACACACATAGTGACTGATCCCTTCCAACACAGTGACTGATCCCCGCCCACACACAGTGACTGAAGCCCCCGCCCACACATACACAGTGAATGATCCCCGCCCACACACACACACAGTGACTGATCCCCCCCACACACAGTGACTGATCCCCCCCACCACACAGTGACTGATCCCCCCCGACACACACAGTGACTGATCCCCCTACACACACAGTGACTGATCCAATCCACACACAGTGACTGATCCCCCCCCCACACATACACAGTGAATGATCCCCGCCCACACACACAGACAGTGACTGATCCCCCCCCCACACACAGTGACTGATACCCCCCACACAGAGTGACTGATCCCCCCCCACACACAGTGACTGATCCCCCCCACACAGAGTGACTGATCCCCCACACACACAGTGACTGCTCACTCCACAGACACAGTGACTGATCCCCCACACACGCAGTGAGTGAGCCCCCCCACACACACACAGTGACTGAGCCCCCCCCCACACAGGGATGATCCGCGCCACACACACACAGTGAATGATCCCCCCCTCACAGTGACTGAACCCCCCCCACACACACAGTGACTGATCACCCCACACAGAGTGACTGATCCCCCACACACACAGTGACTGCTCCCTCCCCAGACACTGTCACTGATCCCCCACACACACAGTGAGTGAGACCCCCCACACACACACAGTGACTGATCCCCCCCACACAGTGACTGATCCCCCCACGCACACACAGTGACTGATTCCCCCCACACACAATGACTGATACCCCCCACTCAGTGATTGATCCCCCCCACACACAGTGACTGATCCCCGCAGACACACACCGTGACTGATCCCCCCCACACACAGTGACTGATCCCCCCCACACACAGTGACTGAACCTAAGCACACAGTGACTGATCCCCCCCACACACAGTGATTGATCCCCCCCCACACACAGTGACTGATCCCCCCCACCCACACAGTGACTGATCCCCCCACACACAGTGAATGATCCCCCCCACACACTGTGACTGATCACCCCCCACACAAATACATGATCACCACCCACACAGTGACTAATCCCCCCACACACACACAGTGACTGATCCCCCCCCACACACACACAGCGACTGATCCCCCCCACCCACAAAGTGACTGATCCCCCAACCACACACAGTGATTGAGCCCCCCCACACACCCAGTGTCTGATCCCCCCACACACACACAGTGACTGATCCCCCCCCCCACACACACACAGCGACTGATCCCCCCCACCCACAAAGTGACTGATCCCCCAAACACACACAGTGATTGAGCCCCCCCACACACCCAGTGTCTGATCCCCCCACACACACACAGTGACTGATCCCCCCCCCACACACACACAGCGACTGATCCCCCCCACCCACAAAGTGACTGATCCCCCAAACACACACAGTGATTGAGCCCCCCCACACACCCAGTGACTGAACCCCCCCCACACACAGTGACTGATCACCCCACACACACAGTGACTGATCCCCCCGCAACACAGTGACTGATCCCCCCCAACCAGTGACTGATCCCCCCACACACAGTGACTGATCCCACCAACAAACAGTGACTGATCCCCCCACATACAGTGACTGATCCCACCAACACACAGTGACAGATCCTTCCGCCCACACAGACACAGTGAATGATCCCCGCCCACACACACACACAGTGACTGATCGCCCCCCCCCCACACAGTGACTGATCCTCCACACACACAGTGACTGATCCCCCCTCTAACACAGTGACAGATCCCCCCCCCCACACACAGTGACTGATCCCCCCCACACAGAGTGACTGATCCCCGCCACACACACACAGTGACTGATCCCCCCGCCACACAGTGACTGATCCTTCCCACACACACACAGTGACTGATCCCCACCCACACAGTGACTGATCCCCGCCACACACACACAGTGACTGATCCCCCCTCAACACAGTGACTGATCCCCCACACACACACACTGTGACTGATCCCCACCCACGCAGTGACAGATCCCCCCCACACAGTGACTGATCCCACCCCTCACACAGTGACTGATCCCCCACACACACACAGTGACTGATCCCCCCATACACACAATGACTGATCCCCCCACACACACAGTGACTGATCCCCCCCACACACAAAGTGACGGATCCCCGGCCACACACAGTGACTGATCCCCCCCCCACACACACAGTGACTGAACCACCACACACACAGTGACTGATCCCCCCCCACACAGTGACTGATCACCCATACACACAGTGACTGATCCCCCCCACCCACACACAGTGACTTATCCCCCCTACACACAGTGACTGATCCCCCAAACAAACAGTGACTGATTCCCCAACACACACACAGTGACTGATCCCCCCCACCCACACAGTGACTGATCCCCCCACACACAGTGAATGATCCCCCCCACACACTGTGACTGATCACCCCACACACAATGACATGATCACCACCCACAGAGTGACTGATCCCCCCACACACACACAGTGACTGATCCCCCCCACACACACACACAGCGACTGATCACCCCCACCCACAAAGTGACTGATCCCCCAACCACACACAGTGATTGAGCACCCCCACACACACAGTGACTGATCCCCCCACTCACACAAAGTGACTGATCCCTCTCACACACACACTGACTGATCCCCCCACACACACAGTGACTGATCACCCCACACACACAGTGACTGAACCCCCCGCAACACAGTGACTGATCCCCCCCAACCAGGGACTGATCCCCCCCCCCACTCAGTGACTAATCCCCCCCACACACAGTGACTGATCCCCGCACACACACACCGTGACTGATCCCCCCCAACACACAGTGACTGATCCCCCGCATACAGTGACTGATCCCCCCCCACACACAGTGACTGATCCCCCCCACCCACACAGTGACTGACCCCCCACACACAGTGAATGATCCCCCCCACAAACTGTGACTGATCACCGCCCACACAATGACATGATCACCACCCACACAGTGACTGATCCCCCCACACACACACAGTGACTGATCCCCCCCACACACACAGTGACTGATCCATCCCAACACAGTGACTGATCCCCGCCCACACACAGTGACTGATCACCCCACACACACACAGTGACTGATCCCCCCCACACACACACACAATGACTGATCCGCCCACCCACAGAGTGACTGATGCCCCAACCACACACAGTAATTGAGCCCCCCCACACACACAGTGACTGATCCCTCCCAACACAGTGACTGATCCCCGCCCACACACAGTGACTGATCACCCCACACATACAGTGACTGATCTCCCCGTAACACAGTGACTGATCCCCCGCAAACAGTGACTGATCCCCGCCACACACACACAGTGACTGATCCCCACCCACACAGTGACTGATCCCCCCCACATAGTGACTGATCCCACCCCACACACAGTGACTGATACCCCCCACAAACACAGTGACTGATCCCCCCATACACACAATGACTGATCCCCCCACACACACAGTGACTGATCCCCCCCACACACACAGTGTCTGCACCCCCACACACACAGTGATTAATCCCCCTACACACAGTGACTGATACCCCCTCCGACACAAACAGTGACTGATTCCCCCCCACACAGTGACTGATCCCCCCCGACACACGCAGTGACTGATCCCACCACACACACAGTGACTGATCCAACCCACACACAGTGACTGATCCCCCCCCACACATACACAGTAAATGATCCCCGCCCACACACACACACAGTGACTGATCCCCCCCCACACACAGTGACTTATCCCCCCCTCACAGTGAATGATCCCCCCCCACACACACACAGTGACTGATACCCCCACACAGAGTGACTGATCCCCCACACACACAGTGACTGCTCCCTCCCCAGACACAGTGACTGATCCCCCACACACACAGTAATTGAGCCCCCCAACACACACACAATGACTGAGCCCCCCCCACACAGTGACTGATCCGCGCCACACACACACAGTGACTGATCCCCCCACACAGATTGACTGATCCCCCACACACACAGTGACTGCTCCCTCCCCAGACATAGTGGCTGATACCCCCCACTCAGTGACTGATCCCCCCACACACAGTGACTGATCCCCCCCACACACAGTGACTGAACCCCCGCGCACAGTGACTGATCCCCCCCACACACACACAGTGACTGATCCCCCCCACACAAAGTGACTGATCCCCCCCACCCACACAGTGACTGATACCCCCACACACAGTGAATGATCCCCCCACACACTGTGACTGATCACCCCCCACACAATGACATGATCACCACTCACACAGTGACTGATCCCCCCACACACACACAGTGACTGATCCCCCCCACACACACACACAGCGACTGATCACCCCCACCCACAAAGTGACTGATCCCCCAACCACACACAGTGATTGAGCCCCCCCACACACACAGTGACTGATCCCCCCACTCACACACAGTGACTGATCCCCCCCACACACACACTGACTGATCCCCCCCCACACACAGTGACTGATCACCCCACACACACAGTGACTGAACCCCCCGCAACACAGTGACTGATCCCCCCCAACCAGTGACTGATCCCACCACACACAGTGACTGATCCCACCAACACACAGTGACTGATCCCCCCACACACAGTGACTGATCCGACCAACACACAGTGACATATCCCCCCCGCCCACACATACACAGTGAATGATCCCCGCCCACACACACACAGAGTGACTGATCCCCCCCACACACAGTGACTGATCCCCCACACACACAGTGACTGATCCCCCCCCCACACACATTGACTGATCCCCCCCACACAGAGTGACTGATCCCCCCCACACATAGTGACTGATCCCTCCCCAGACACAGTGACTGAACCCCACACACACAGTGACTGATCCCACCCCCACACACACAGTGACTGAGCCCCACCCCACAGAGTGACTGATCCCCGCCACACACACACAGTGACAGATCCCCCCGCTACACAGTGACTGATCCCCCCCACACATACACAGTGACTGATCCCCACCCACACAGTGACTGATCCCCGCCACACACACACAGTGACTGATCCCCCCCCAACAAAGTGACTGATCCCCCCCACACAGTGACTGATCCCTCCCACACAGTGACTGAACCCACCCCACACACAGTGACTGATACCCCCCACACACAGAGTGACAGATCCCCCCATACACACAATGACTGATCCCCCCACACACACAGTGACTGATGCCCCCCACACATACTGTGACGGATCCCCGGCAGCACAAAGTGACTGATCCCCCCCCCGACACACACAGTGACTGCACCCCCACACACACAGTGACTAATCCCCCTACACACAGTGACTGATCCCCCCTCCGACACAAACAGTGACTGATTCCCCCCCACACAGTGACTGATACCCCCACACACACAGTGACTGATCCCCCCAAACACACAATGACTGATACCCACACACACACAGTGACTGATCCCCCCAAACACACAGTGACTGATCCCCCCCACACACACAGTGACTGATCCCCCCACACACGCAGTGACTGATCCCCCAACCACACCCAGTAATTGAGCCCCCCCACACACATAGTGACTGATCCCTTCCAACACAGTGACTGATCCCCGCCCACACACAGTGTCTGATCACCCCACACACGCAGTGACTGATCCCGCCCACACACAGTGACTGAACCCCCCGCCCACACATACACAGTGAATGATCCCCGCCCACACACACACACAGTGACTGATCCCCCCCACACACAGTGACTGATCCCCCCCACCCACACAGTGACTGATCCCCCCCGACACACACAGTGACTGATCCCCCTACACAAACAGTGACTGATCCAATCCACACACAGTGACTGATCCCCCCCCACACATACACAGTGAATGATCCCCGCCCACACACACAGACAGTGACTGATCCCCCCCACACAGAGTGACTGATCCCCCACACACACAGTGACTGCTCCCTCCCCAGACACTGTCACTGATCCCCCACACACACAGTGAGTGAGACCCCCCACACACACACAGTGACTGATCCCCCCCACACAGTAACTGATCCCCCCACGCACACACAGTGACTGATTCCCCCCACACACAATGACTGATACCCCCCACTCAGTGATTGATCCCCCCCACACACAGTGACTGATCCCCGCAGACACACACCGTGACTGATCCCCCCCACACACAGTGACTGATCCCCCCCACACACAGTGACTGAACCTACGCACACAGTGACTGATCCCCCCCACACACAGTGACTGATCCCCCCCCACACACAGTGACTGATCCCCCCCACCCACACAGTGACTGATCCCCCCACACACAGTGAATGATCCCCCCCACACACTGTGACTGATCACCCCCCACACAAATACATGATCACCACCCACACAGTGACTAATCCCCCCACACACACACAGTGACTGATCCCCCCCCCCACACACACACAGCGACTGATCCCCCCCACCCACAAAGTGACTGATCCCCCAACCACACACAGTGATTGAGCCCCCCCACACACCCAGTGTCTGATCCCCCCACACACACACAGTGACTGATCCCCCCCCCACACACACACAGCGACTGATCCCCCCCACCCACAAAGTGACTGATCCCCCAAACACACACAGTGATTGAGCCCCCCCACACACCCAGTGACTGAACCCCCCCCCACACACAGTGACTGATCACCCCACACACACAGTGACTGATCCCCCCGCAACACAGTGACTGATCCCCCCCAACCAGTGACTGATCCCCCCACACACAGTGACTGATCCCACCAACAAACAGTGACTGATCCCCCCACATACAGTGACTGATCCCACCAACACACAGTGACAGATCCTTCCGCCCACACAGACACAGTGAATGATCCCCGCCCACACACACACACAGTGACTGATCGCCCCCCCCCGACACAGTGACTGATCCCCCACACACACAGTGACTGATCCCCCCTCTAACACAGTGACAGATCCCCCCCCCACACACAGTGACTGATCCCCCCCACACAGAGTGACTGATCCCCGCCACACACACACAGTGACTGATCCCCCCGCCACACAGTGACTGATCCTTCCCACACACACACAGTGACTGATCCCCACCCACACAGTGACTGATCCCCGCCACACACACACAGTGACTGATCCCCCCTCAACACAGTGACTGATCCCCCCCACACACACACTGTGACTGATCCCCACCCACGCAGTGACAGATCCCCCCCACACAGTGACTGATCCCACCCCTCACACAGTGACTGATCCCCCCCACACACACACACAGCGACTGATCACCCCCACCCACAAAGTGACTGATCCCCCAACCACACACAGTGATTGAGCACCCCCACACACACAGTGACTGATCCCCCCACTCACACAAAGTGACTGATCCCTCTCACACACACACTGACTGATCCCCCCACACACACAGTGACTGATCACCCCACACAAACAGTGACTGAACCCCCCGCAACACAGTGACTGATCCCCCCCAACCAGGGACTGATCCCCCCCCCACTCAGTGACTAATCCCCCCCACACACAGTGACTGATCCCCGCACACACACACCGTGACTGATCCCCCCCAACACACAGTGACTGATCCCCCGCATACAGTGACTGATCCCCCCCCACACACAGTGACTGATCCCCCCAAACACAATGACTGATCCCCCCCACCCACACAGTGACTGACCCCCCACACACAGTGAATGATCCCCCCCACAAACTGTGACTGATCACCGCCCACACAATGACATGATCACCACCCACACAGTGACTGATCCCCCCACACACACACAGTGACTGATCCCCCCCACACACACAGTGACTGATCCCTCCCAACACAGTGACTGATCCCCGCCCACACACAGTGACTGATCACCCCACACACACACAGTGACTGATCCCCCCCACACACACACACAATGACTGATCCGCCCACCCACAGAGTGACTGATGCCCCAACCACACACAGTAATTGAGCCCCCCCACACACACAGTGACTGATCCCTCCCAACACAGTGACTGATCCCCGCCCACACACAGTGACTGATCACCCCACACATACAGTGACTGATCTCCCCGTAACACAGTGACTGATCCCCCGCAAACAGTGACTGATCCCCGCCACACACACACAGTGACTGATCCCCACCCACACAGTGACTGATCCCCCCCACATAGTGACTGATCCCACCCCACACACAGTGACTGATACCCCCCACAAACACAGTGACTGATCCCCCCATACACACAATGACTGATCCCCCCACACACACAGTGACTGATCCCCCCCACACACACAGTGTCTGCACCCCCACACACACAGTGATTAATCCCCCTACACACAGTGACTGATACCCCCTCCGACACAAACAGTGACTGATTCCCCCCCACACAGTGACTGATCCCCCCCGACACACGCAGTGACTGATCCCACCACACACACAGTGACTGATCCAACCCACACACAGTGACTGATCCCCCCCCACACATACACAGTAAATGATCCCCGCCCACACACACACACAGTGACTGATCCCCCCCCACACACAGTGACTTATCCCCCCCTCACAGTGAATGATCCCCCCCCCACACACACACAGTGACTGATACCCCCACACAGAGTGACTGATCCCCCCCACACACAGTGACTGCTCCCTCCCCAGACACAGTGACTGATCCCCCACACACACAGTAATTGAGCCCCCCCACACACACACAATGACTGAGCCCCCCCCACACAGTGACTGATCCGCGCCACACACACACAGTGACTGATCCCCCCACACAGATTGACTGATCCCCCACACACACAGTGACTGCTCCCTCCCCAGACACAGTGGCTGATACCCCCCACTCAGTGACTGATCCCCCCACACACAGTGACTGATCCCCCCCACACACAGTGACTGAACCCCCGCGCACAGTGACTGATCCCCCCCACACACACACAGTGACTGATCCCCCCCACACAAAGTGACTGATCCCCCCCACCCACACAGTGACTGATACCCCCACACACAGTGAATGATCCCCCCACACACTGTGACTGATCACCCCCCACACAATGACATGATCACCACTCACACAGTGACTGATCCCCCCACACACACACAGTGACTGATCCCCCCCCACACACACACACAGCGACTGATCACCCCCACCCACAAAGTGACTGATCCCCCAACCACACACAGTGATTGAGCCCCCCCACACACACAGTGACTGATCCCCCCACTCACACACAGTGACTGATCCCCCCCACACACACACTGACTGATCCCCCCCCACACACAGTGACTGATCACCCCACACACACAGTGACTGAACCCCCCGCAACACAGTGACTGATCCCCCCCAACCAGTGACTGATCCCACCACACACAGTGACTGATCCCACCAACACACAGTGACTGATCCCCCCACACACATTGACTGATCCGACCAACACACAGTGACATATCCCCCCCGCCCACACATACACAGTGAATGATCCCCGCCCACACACACACAGAGTGACTGATCCCCCCCACACACAGTGACTGATCCCCCACACACACAGTGACTGATCCCCCCCACACACAGTGACTGATCCCCCCACACACACAGTGACAGATCCCCCCCCCACACACATTGACTGATCCCCCCCACACAGAGTGACTGATCCCCCCCACACATAGTGACTGATCCCTCCCCAGACACAGTGACTGATCACCCCACACACACACAGTGACTGATCCCCCCCACACACACAGTGACTGAACCCCCCGCAACACAGTGACTGATCCCCCCCAACCAGGGACTGATCCCCCCCCCACTCAGTGACTAATCCCCCCCACACACAGTGACTGATCCCCGCACACACACACCGTGACTGATCCCCCCCAACACACAGTGACTGATCCCCCGCATACAGTGACTGATCCCCCCCCACACACAGTGACTGATCCCCCCAAACACAATGACTGATCCCCCCCACCCACACAGTGACTGACCCCCCACACACAGTGAATGATCCCCCCCACAAACTGTGACTGATCACCGCCCACACAATGACATGATCACCACCCACACAGTGACTGATCCCCCCACACACACACAGTGACTGATCCCCCCCACACACACAGTGACTGATCCCTCCCAACACAGTGACTGATCCCCGCCCACACACAGTGACTGATCACCCCACACACACACAGTGACTGATCCCCCCCACACACACACACAATGACTGATCCGCCCACCCACAGAGTGACTGATGCCCCAACCACACACAGTAATTGAGCCCCCCCACACACACAGTGACTGATCCCTCCCAACACAGTGACTGATCCCCGCCCACACACAGTGACTGATCACCCCACACATACAGTGACTGATCTCCCCGTAACACAGTGACTGATCCCCCGCAAACAGTGACTGATCCCCGCCACACACACACAGTGACTGATCCCCACCCACACAGTGACTGATCCCCCCCACATAGTGACTGATCCCACCCCACACACAGTGACTGATACCCCCCACAAACACAGTGACTGATCCCCACATACACACAATGACTGATCCCCCCACACACACAGTGACTGATCCCCCCCACACACACAGTGTCTGCACCCCCACACACACAGTGATTAATCCCCCTACACACAGTGACTGATACCCCCTCCGACACAAACAGTGACTGATTCCCCCCCACACAGTGACTGATCCCCCCCGACACACGCAGTGACTGATCCCACCACACACACAGTGACTGATCCAACCCACACACAGTGACTGATCCCCCCCCACACATACACAGTAAATGATCCCCGCCCACACACACACACAGTGACTGATCCCCCCCCACACACAGTGACTTATCCCCCCCTCACAGTGAATGATCCCCCCCCCACACACACACAGTGACTGATACCCCCACACAGAGTGACTGATCCCCCCCACACACAGTGACTGCTCCCTCCCCAGACACAGTGACTGATCCCCCACACACACAGTAATTGAGCCCCCCCACACACACACAATGACTGAGCCCCCCCCACACAGTGACTGATCCGCGCCACACACACACAGTGACTGATCCCCCCACACAGATTGACTGATCCCCCACACACACAGTGACTGCTCCCTCCCCAGACACAGTGGCTGATACCCCCCACTCAGTGACTGATCCCCCCACACACAGTGACTGATCCCCCCCACACACAGTGACTGAACCCCCGCGCACAGTGACTGATCCCCCCCACACACACACAGTGATTGATCCCCCCCACACAAAGTGACTGATCCCCCCCACCCACACAGTGACTGATACCCCCACACACAGTGAATGATCCCCCCACACACTGTGACTGATCACCCCCCACACAATGACATGATCACCACTCACACATTGACTGATCCCCCCACACACACACAGTGACTGATCCCCCCCCACACACACACACAGCGACTGATCACCCCCACCCACAAAGTGACTGATCCCCCAACCACACACAGTGATTGAGCCCCCCCACACACACAGTGACTGATCCCCCCACTCACACACAGTGACTGATCCCCCCCACACACACACTGACTGATCCCCCCCCACACACAGTGACTGATCACCCCACACACACAGTGACTGAACCCCCCGCAACACAGTGACTGATCCCCCCCAACCAGTGACTGATCCCACCACACACAGTGACTGATCCCACCAACACACAGTGACTGATCCCCCCACACACAGTGACTGATCCGACCAACACACAGTGACATATCCCCCCCGCCCACACATACACAGTGAATGATCCCCGCCCACACACACACAGAGTGACTGATCCCTCCCACACACAGTGACTGATCCCCCACACACACAGTGACTGATCCCCCCCACACACAGTGACTGATCCCCCCACACACACAGTGACAGATCCCCCCCCCACACACATTGACTGATCCCCCCCACACAGAGTGACTGATCCCCCCCACACATAGTGACTGATCCCTCCCCAGACACAGTGACTGAACCCCACACACACAGTGACTGATCCCACCCCCACACACACAGTGACTGAGCCCCACCCCACAGAGTGACTGATCCCCGCCACACACACACAGTGACAGATCCCCCCGCTACACAGTGACTGATCCCCCCCACACATACACAGTGACTGATCCCCACCCACACAGTGACTGATCCCCGCCACACACACACAGTGACTGATCCCCCCCCAACAAAGTGACTGATCCCCCCCACACAGTGACTGATCCCTCCCACACAGTGACTGAACCCACCCCACACACAGTGACTGATACCCCCCACACACAGAGTGACAGATCCCCCCATACACACAATGACTGATCCCCCCACACACACAGTGACTGATGCCCCCCACACATACTGTGACGGATCCCCGGCAGCACAAAGTGACTGATCCCCCCCCCGACACACACAGTGACTGCACCCCCACACACACAGTGACTAATCCCCCTACACACAGTGACTGATCCCCCCTCCGACACAAACAGTGACTGATTCCCCCCCACACAGTGACTGATACCCCCCACACACACAGTGACTGATCCCCCCAAACACACAATGACTGATACCCACACACACACAGTGACTGATCCCCCCCACACACACAGTGACGGATCCCCGGCCACACACAGTGACTGATCCCCCCAAACACACAGTGACTGATCACCCCCACACACACAGTGACTGATCCCCCCACACACGCAGTGACTGATCCCCCAACCACACCCAGTAATTGAGCCCCCCCACACACATAGTGACTGATCCCTTCCAACACAGAGACTGATCCCCGCCCACACACAGTGTCTGATCACCCCACACACGCAGTGACTGATCCCGCCCACACACAGTGACTGAACCCCCCGCCCACACATACACAGTGAATGATCCCCGCCCACACACACACACAGTGACTGATCCCCCCCACACACAGTGACTGATCCCCCCCACCCACACAGTGACTGATCCCCCCCGACACACACAGTGACTGATCCCCCTACACACACAGTGACTGATCCAATCCACACACAGTGACTGATCCCCCCCCACACATACACAGTGAATGATCCCCGCCCACACACACAGACAGTGACTGATCCCCCCCCACACACAGTGACTGATACCCCCCACACAGAGTGACTGATCCCCCTCCACACACAGTGACTGATCCCCCCACACACACACAGTGACTCATCGTCCCACACAGAGTGACTGATCCCCCACACACACAGTGACTGCTCCCTCCCCAGACACTGTGACTGATCCCCCACACACACAGTGAGTGAGACCCCCCACACACACACAGTGACTGATCCCCCCCCACACAGTGACTGATCCGCGCCACACACACACAGTGACTGATCCCTACCCACACAGTGACTGATCCCCCCCACACAGTGACTGATCCCCCCACACACACACAGTGACTGATCCCTACCCACACAGTGATTGATCCCCCCCACACACAGTGACTGATCCCAGCACACACACACCGTGACTGATCCTCCCCACACACAGTGACTGATCCCCCCCACACACAGTGACTGAACCCCCGCACACAGTGACTGATCCCCCCCACACACAGTGACTGATCCCCCCCACACACAGTGACTGATCCCCCCCACCCACACAGTGACTGATCCCCCCACACACAGTGAATGATCCCCCCGACACACTGTGACTGATCACTCCCCACACAATGACATGATCACCACCCACACAGTGACTGATCCCCCCACACACACACAGTGACTGTTCCCCCCACACACACACTGACTGATCCCCCCCACACATAGTAACTGATCACCGCACACACGCAGTGACTGATCCCCCCGCAACACAGTGACTGATCCCCCCCAACCAGTGACTGATCCCCCCACACACAGTGACTGATCCCACCAACAAACAGTGACTGATCCCCCCACATACAGTGACTGATCCCACAAACACACAGTGACAGATCCTTCCGCCATAACAGACACAGTGAATGATCCCCGCCCACACACACACACAGTGACTGATCCCCCCCTAACACAGTGACAGATCCCCCTCCCCACACACAGTGACTGATCCCCCACACACACAGTGAGTGAGACCCCCCACACACACACACAGTGACTGAGCCCCCCCCACACAGTGACTGATCCCCGCACACACACACCGCGACTGATCCCCCCCCACACAGAATGATTGATCCCCCACTCACACAGTGACTGATCCCTCCCCAGACACAGTGGCTGATCCCCCACACTCACAGTGACTGATCACACCCCCACACAATGACTGATTCCCCCCCCACACATTGACTGATCCCCCCACACACACACAGTGACTAATCCCCCCCACACACAGTGACTGATCCCCCCCCACACAGAATGATTGATCCCCCACTCACACAGTGACTGATCCCTCCCCAGACACAGTGGCTGATCCCCCCCCACACACAGTGACTGATCCCCCCCACACACACACAGTGACTGATCCCTCCACACACAGTGACTGATCCCCCCCACACACACACAGTGACTGATCCCCCCCCACACACAGTGACTGATCCCCCCCACACACACACAGTGACTGATCCCTCCACACACAGTGACTGATCCCCCCCACCCACACAGTGACTGATCCCCCCACACACACACAGTGACTGATCCCCCCAACACAGTGACAGATCCCCCCCCACACACAGTGACTGATCACCCCACACACACAGTGACTGATCCCCCCGCAACAAAGTGACTGATCCCCACCAACCAGTGACTGATCCCCCCACACACACAGTGACTGATACCACACACACACAGTGACTGATCCCCCCCCACACATACACAGTGAATGATCCCCGCCCACACACACACACAGTGACTGATCCCCCCCACACACAGTTACTGATCCCCGACACACACAGTGACTGATCCCCCCCCACACACAGTGACTGATCCCCCCCACACATAGTGACTGATCCCCCACACACACAGTGACTGATCCCTCCCCAGACATAGTGACTGATCCCCCACACACACAGTGACTGATCCCACCCTCACACACACAGTGACTGAGCCCACCCCCCACACACACAGTGACTGATCCCAGCCACACACACAATGTGACTGATCCCCCCCCCACACAGTGACTGAGCCCCCCACCCACACAGTGACTGATCCCCCCCTCACAGAGTGACTGATACCCCCACACACACGTTGAATGATCCCCCCATACACACAATGACTGATCCCCCCACACACACAGTGACTGATCCCCCCCACATACACAGTGACTGATCCCCCCACACACAATGAATGATCCCCCACACACACTGTGACTGATCACCCCCCACACAATGACATGATCACCACCCACACAGTGACTGATCCCTCCACACACACACAGTGACTGATCCCCCCCTACACACACACAGTGACTGATCCCCCCCACCCACACAGTGACTGATCCCCCAACCACACACAGTGATTGAGCCCCCTCACACACACAGTGACTGATCCCCCCCAACACAGTGACTGATCCCCCCCCCACACACAGTGTCTGATAACCCCACACACACAGTGACTGATCCCCCCGCAACACAGTGACTGATCCCCCCCAACCAGTGACTGATCCCCCCACACACACAGTGACTGATCCCACCCACACACAGTGACTGATCCCACCCACACACAGTGACTGATCCCCCCCACACACAGTGACTGATACCACACACACACAGCGACGAATCCCCCCCACACACAGTAAGTGATCCCGCCCCCCAAACAGAGTGACTGATCCCCCACACACAGTGACTGATCCCCCCCCACACATACACAGTGAATGATCCCCGCCCACACACACACACAGTGACTGATCCCCCCCCCACACACAGTGACTGATCCCCCCCACACAGAGTGACTGATCCCCCACACACACAGTGACTGATCCCTCCCCAGACATAGTGACTGATCCCCCACACACACAGTGACTGATCCCACCCTCACACACACAGTGACTGAGCCCACCCCCCACACACACAGTGATTGATCCCCGCCACACACACAATGTGACTGATCCCCCCCCCACACAGTGACTGAGCCCCCCACCCACACAGTGACTGATCCCACCCACACAGTGACTGATCCCCCCCTCACAGAGTGACTGATACCCACCACACACACGTTAAATGATCCCCCCATACACACAATGACTGATCCCCCCCACACACAGTGACTGATCCCCCCCACATACACAGTGACTGATCCCCCCACACACAATGAATGATCCCCCACACACACTGTGACTGATCTCCCCCCACACAATGACATGATCACCACCCACACAGTGACTGATCCCTCCACAC
Source organism: Pristiophorus japonicus (assembly GCF_044704955.1). NCBI lineage: Eukaryota > Metazoa > Chordata > Chondrichthyes > Pristiophoridae > Pristiophorus > Pristiophorus japonicus. The sequence continues at coordinate 1,583,289 of NW_027251144.1, forward strand.
ACACACAGTGACTGATCCCCCCCTACACACACACAGTGACTGATCCCCCCCACCCACACAGTGACTGATCCCCCAACCACACACAGTGATTGAGCCCCCCCCACACACACAGTGACTGATCCCCCCCAACACAGTGACTGATCCCCCCCCACACACAGTGTCTGATAACCCACACACACACAGTGACTGATCCCCCCGCAACACAGTGACTGATCCCCCCCAACCAGTGACTGATCCCCCCACACACACAGTGACTGATCCCACCCACACACAGTGACTGATCCCACCCACACACAGTGACTGATCCCCCCCGCCCACACATACATAGTGAATGATCCCCGCCCACACACACACACAGTGACTGATCCCGCACACACAGTGACTGATACCACACACACACAGTGACGAATCCCCCCCACACACAGTAAGTGATCCCGCCCCCCAAACAGAGTGACTGATCCCCCACACACAGATTGACTGATCCCACCCCCACACACACAGTGACTGAGCACCCCTCCCCCCCACACAGTGTCTGATACCCGCCACACACACACAGTGACTGATCCCCCCCCACACAGTGACTGGACACCCCCCAACACACACACAGTGACTGATCCCCGCCACACACACACAGTGACTGATCCCCGCCCCCACACACAGTGACTGATCCCCCCCACACACACACAGTGACTGATCCCCACCCACACAGTGACTGATCCCCCCCACACACACACAGTGACTGATCCCCACCCACACAGTGACTGATCCCCCCCACACAGTGACTGATCCCCCAACCACACACAGTGATTGAGCCCCCCCACACACACAGTGACTGATCACCCCCAACATAGTGACTGATCCCCCCCCACACACAGTGTCTGATAACCCCACACACACAGTGACTGATCCCCCCGCTACACAGTGACTGATCCCCCCCAACCAGTGACTGATCCCCCACACACACAGTGACTGATCCCACCCACACACAGTGACTGATCCCACACACACACAGTGACTGATCACCCCGGTCTCACATACATAGTGAATGATCCAGGCCCACACACACACACAGTGACTGATCCCCCCCCACACACAGTGACTGATCCCATCCCACACACACAGTGACTGATCCCCACCCAAACAGTGACTGATGCCCCCACACAGTGATTGATGCCCCCACATACACACATTGACTGTTCCCCCCCAACACACAATGACTGATTCCCCCCCCCCACACACACGGTGACTGATCCCCCCACACACACACAGTGACTTATCCCCCCCACACAGTGACTGATCCCCCCACACAGTGACTGATCCGCGACACACACACAGTGACTGATCGCCCCCCACACACAGTGACTGATCCCCCCCACACACACAGTGACTGATCCCCCCACACACAATGAATGATCCCCCACACACACTGTGACTGATCACCCCCCACACATTGACTGATCCCCCCACACACACACAGTGACTGATCCCCCCCACACACAGTGACTGATCTCCCGCACACAGTGACTGATCCCCCCCACACACAGTGACTGATCCCCCCCACACACACAGTGACTGATCTCCCCACACACAATGAATGATCCCCCACACACACAGTGACTGATCCCCCACACACACAGTGAATGATCCCCCCCACACACAGTGACTGATCCCCCCCACACACACAGTGACTGATCCCCCCACACACAATGAATGATCCCCCACACACACTGTGACTGATCACCCCCCACACAATGACATGATCACCACCCACACAGTGACTGATCCCCCCACACACACACAGTGACTGATCCCCCCCACACACACACACAGTGACTGATCCCCCCCACCCACACAGTGACTGATCCCCCAACCACACACAGTGATTGAGCCCCCCCACACACACAGTGACTGATCCCCCCCAACACAGTGACTGATCCCCCCCCACACACAGTGTCTGATAACCCCACACACACAGTGACTGAACCCCCACACACACAGTGACTAATCCCCCCCCCACACAGTGACTGATCCCCCCCGACACACACAGTGACTGATCCCCCTCCACACAGTGATTGATCCCCCCACACACACACAGTGACTGATCCCCCCCCACACACAGTGACTGATCTCCCCACACAGTGACTGATCCCACCCACACACAGTGAATGATCCCCCCCACACACAGTGACTGATCCCCCCACACACACAGTGACTGATCCCCCCACACACAATGAATGATCCCCCACACACACTGTGACTGATCACCCCCCACACAATGACATGATCACCACCCACACAGTGACTGATCCCCCCACACACACACAGTGACTGATCCCCCCCACACACACACACAGTGACTGATCCCCCCCACCCACACAGTGACTGATCCCCCAACCACACACAGTGATTGAGCCCCCCCACACACACAGTGACTGATCCCCCCCAACACAGTGACTGTTCCCCCCCCACACACAGTGTCTGATAACCCCCCACACACTGTGTCTGATAACCCCACACACACAGTGAGTGAACCCCCACACACACAGTGACTAATCCCCCCCACACAGTGACTGATCCCCCCCGACACACACAGTGACTGATCCCCCTCCACACAGTGATTGATCCCCCCACACACACACAGTGACTGATCCCCCCCCACACACAGTGACTGATCTCCCCACACAGTGACTGATCCCACCCACACACAGTGACTGATCCCCCCACACACACAGTGACTGATCCCCCACACACACAGTGAATGATCCCCCACCACACACAATGAATGATCCCCCCCACACACAGTGACTGATCCCCGCCACACACACACAGTGACTGATCCCCGCCCCCACACAGTGACTGATCCCCCCCACACACACACAGTGACTGATCCCCCCCACACAGTGACTGATCCCCCCCACACAGTGACTGATCCCCCCCCCACACACACAGTGACTGATCCCCCCCCACACAGTGACTGATCCCACCCCACACACAGTGACTTATCCCCCACACACACAGTGACTGAACCCCCACACACACAGTGACTGATCCCCCCACACACACAGTGACTGATCCCCCCACACACACAGTGACTGATTCCCCCCACACACAGTGACTGATCCGCGCCACACACACAGTGACTGAACCCCCCCACACAGTGACTGAACCCCCCCCCACACACACAGTGACTGATCCGCACCCACACAGTGACTGATGCCCCCACACACAAAGTGACTGATCCCCCCATACACACAATGACTGATCCCACCCACACACACACAGTGACGGATCCACGGCCACACACAGTGACTTATCCCCCCCCACAGACACAGTGACTGAACCCCCACACACACAGTGACTAATCCCCCCCCACACAGTGACTGATCCCCCCCACACACACGGTGACTGATCCCCCCCCACACACACAGTGACTTATCCCCCCCACACACACAGTGACTGATCCCCCTCCACACAGTGACTGTTCCCCCCCAACACACAATGACTGATCCCCCCCCCCCACACACACAGTGACTGATCCCCCCACACAGTGACTGATCACCCCCCACACACACAGTGACTGATCCCCCCCCACACATTGACTGATCCCCCCACACACACACAGTGACTGATCCCCCCCCACACACAGTGACTGATCTCCCGCACACAGTGACTGATTCCCCCCCACACACAGTGACTGATCCCCCCCCACACACAGTGTCTGATAACCCCCCACACACAGTGTCTGATAACCCTACACACACAGTGACTGAACCCCCACACACACAGTGACTAATCCCCCCCCACACAGTGATTGATCCCCCCCGACACACACAGTGACTGATCCCCCTCCACACAGTGATTGATCCCCCCACACACACACAGTGACTGATCCCCCCCCACACACAGTGACTGATCTCACCACACAGTGACTGATCCCACCCACACACAGTGACTGATCCCCCCACACACACAGTGACTGATCCCCCACACACACAGTGAATGATCCCCCACCACACACAATGAATGATCCTCCCCACACACAGTGACTGATCCCCGCCACACACACACAGTGACTGATCCCCGCCCTCACACAGTGACTGATCCCCCCCACACACACACAGTGACTGATCCCCCCCCCCACACACACAGTGACTGATCCCCCCCCACACAGTGACTGATCCCACCCCACACACAGTGACTTATCCCCCCCACACACACAGTGACTGAACCCCCACACACACAGTGACTGATCCCCCCACACACACAGTGACTGATCCCCCCACACACACAGTGACTGATTCCCCCCACACACAGTGACTGATCCGCGACACACACACAGTGACTGATCCCCCCACACAGTGACTGAACCCCCCCCCACACACACAGTGACTGATCCGCACCCACACAGTGACTGATGCCCCCACACAGTGATTGATCCCCCCACACACAAAGTGACTGATCCCCCCATACACACAATGACTGATCCCACCCACACACACACAGTGACGGATCCACGGCCACACACAGTGACTTATCCCCCCCCACACACACAGTGACTGAACCCCCACACACACAGTGACTAATCCCCCCCCACACAGTGACTGATCCCCCCCGACACACACAGTGACTGTTCCCCCCCAACACACAATGACTGATCCCCCCCCACACACACGGTGACTGATCCCCCCCCACACACACAGTGACTTATCCCCCCCACACACACAGTGACTGATCCCCCTCCACACAGTGACTGTTCCCCCCCAACACACAATGACTGATCCCCCCCCCACACACACAGTGACTGATCCCCCCAGACTGTGACTGAACCCCCCCCACACACACAGTGACTGATCCCCCCACACACATTGACTGATCCCCCCCCACACAGTGACTGATCTCCCGCACACACACAGTGACTGATCCCCCACACACACAGTGAATGATCCCCCCCCACACACAGTGAATTATCACCCCCACACACAGTGACTGATCCCCCCCACACACACAGTGACTGATCCCCCACACACACAGTGAATGATCCCCCCCACACACAGTGACTGATCCCCCCCACACACACAGTGACTGATCCCCCCACACACATTGACTGATCCCCCCACACACACACAGTGACTGATCCCCCCCCACACACAGTGACTGATCTCCCGCACACAGTGACTGATTCCCCCCCACACACAGTGACTGATCCCCCCCCACACACAGTGAATGATCCCCCCCACACACAGTGACTGAACCCCCACACACACAGTGACTGATCCCCCCCCACACACACAGTGACTGATCCCACCACACACACAGTGACTGATCAAACCCACACATAGTGACTGATTCCCCCACACACATACACAGTGACTGATCCCCCCCCACACACAGTGACTGATCCCCCCCACACACACAGTGACTGATCCCCCCACACACAATGAATGATCCCCCACACACACTGTTACTGATCACCCCCCACACAATGACATGATCACCACCCACACAGTGACTGATCCCCCCACACACACAGTGACTGATCTCCCCCACACAATGACATGATCACCACCCACACAGTGACTGATCCCCCCACACACACACAGTGACTGATCCCCGCCACACACACACACAGTGACTGAACCCCCCCACCCACACAGTGACTGATCCCCCAACCACACACAGTGATTGAGCCCCCCCACACACACAGTGACTGATCCCCCCCAACACAGTGACTGATCCCCCCCCACACACAGTGTCTGATAACCCCACACACACAGTGACTGATCCCCCCGCAACACAGTGACTGATCCCCCCCAACCAGTGACTGATCCCCCCCAAAACAGTGACTGATCCTCCCCCCCCCACACACAGTGTCTGATAACCCCACACACACAGTGACTGAACCCCCACACACACAGTGACTAATCCCCCCCCCACACAGTGACTGATCCCCCCCGACACACACAGTGACTGATCCCCCTCCACACAGTGATTGATCCCTCCACACACACACAGTGACTGAGCCCCCCCCCCACACACAGTGACTGATCTCCCCACACAGTGACTGATCCCCACCAAACACAGTGACTGATCCCCCACACACACAGTGAATGATCCCCCACACACACAGTGAATGATCCCCCACCACACACAGTGAATGATCCCCCCCACACACAGTGACTGATCCCCCCCACACACACAGTGACTGATCCCTCCACACACAATGAATGATCCCCCACACACACTGTGACTGATCACCCCCCACACAATGACATGATCACCACCCATACAATGACTGATCCCCCCACACACACACAGTGACTGATCCCCCCCCCCATCACACACACAGTGACTGATCCCCCCCACCCACACAGTGACTGATCCCCCAACCACACACAGTGATTGAGCCCCCCCACACACACAGTGACTGACCCCCCCAACACAGTGAATGATCCCCCCCCACACACAGTGTCTGATAACCCACACACACACAGTGACTGATCCCCCCGCAACACAGTGACTGATCCCCACCAACCAGTGACTGATCCCCCCCAACACAGTGACTGATCCCACCCACACACAGTGACTGATCCCCCCCGCCCACACATATATAGTGAATGATCCCCGCCCACACACACACACAGTGACTGATCCCCCCCACACACAGTGACTGATTCCACACACACACAGTGACGAATCCCCCCGACACACAGTAAGTGATCCCGCACCCCAAACAGAGTGACTGATCCCCCACACACAGATTGACTGATCACACCCCCACACACACAGTGTCTGATCCCCGCCACACACACACAGTGACTGAACCCCCCCACACACTGTGTCTGATAACCCCACACACACAGTGACTGATCCCACCCAGACACAGTGACTGATCCCCCCCGCCCACACATACATAGTGAATGATCCCCGCCCACACACACACACAGTGACTGATCCCCCCCACACACAGTGACGAATTCCCCCACACACAGTGACTGATCCCCCCCACACACACACAGGGACTGATCCCCACCCACACAGTGACTGATCCCCCCCACCCACACAGTGACTGATCACCCCACACACAGTGATTGATCCCCCCCACACACACAGTGACTGATCCCGCCCACACACAGTGACTGATCCCCCCCGCCCACACATACATAGTGAATGATCCCCGCCCACACACACACACAGTGACTGATCCCCCCCACACACAGTGACTGATTCCACACACACACAGTGACGAATTCCCCCACACACAGTGACTGATCCCCCCCACACACACACAGTGACTGATCCCCACCCACACAGTGACTGATCCCCCCCACACAGTGAATGATCCCCCACACACAGTGACTGATCCCACCCCACACACAGTGACTGAATCCCCCCACACACACAGTGACTGAACCCCCACCCACACAGTGACTGACCCCCCACACAGTGACTGATCCCCCCCCACACAAACAGTGACTGATCCCCACGCACACAGTGACTGACCCCCCCCACACAGTGACTGATCCCCCACACACACACAGTGACTGATCCCCACCCACACAATGACTGATCCCCCCCCACACACACAGTGACTGATCCCCCCATGCACACAATGACTGATCCCACCCACACACACAGTGACGGTTCCACGGCCACACACAGTGACTGAACCCCCCCACACACAGTGACTAATCCCCCCCCACACAGTGACTGATCCCCCCCGACACACACAGTAACTGATCTCCCGCACACAGTGACTGATCCCCCCCCACACACAGTGACTGATCCCCCCCACACACACAGTGACTGATCCCCCACACACACAGTGAATGATCCCCCCCACACACAGTGAATGATCCCCCCCACACACAGTGACTGATCCCCCCCACACACAGTAACTGATCCCCCCCCACACACACAGTGACTGATCCCCCCCACCCACACAGTGACTGATCCCCCAACCACACACAGTGATTGAGCCCCCCCACACACACAGTGATTGATCCCCCCCAACACAGTGACTGATCCAACCCACTCACAGTGACTGATCCCCCCCGCCCACACATATATAGTGAATGATCCCCGCCCACACACACACAGTGAATGATCCCCCCCACACACAGTGACTGATCCCACACACACACAGTGACTGAGCACCCCCCCCACACAGTGACTGATCCCCGCCACACACACACAGTGACTGATCCCCCCCCCCACACAGAGACTGAACCCCCCACACACACACAGTGACTGATCCCCACCCACACAATGACTGATCCCCGCCACACACACACAGTGACTGATCCCCGCCCCCACACAGTGACTGATCCCCCCCACACACACACAGTGACTGATCCCCCCACACACACAGTGACGGATCCCCGGCCACACACAGTGACTGATCCCCCCCACACAGACAGTGACTGATCCCCACATATACACAATGACTGATCCCCCCACACACACAGTGACTGATCCCCCCCACACACACAGTGACTAATCCCCCCCCACACAGTGACTGATCCACCCCCACACAGTGACTGATCCCCCCCGACACACACAGTGACTGATCCCCCTCCACACAGTGACTGATCCCCCCACACACACAAAGTGACTGATCCCCCCCCACACAGTGACTGATCTCCCGCACACAGTGACTGATCCCCCCCCCACACACAGTGACTGATCCCCCCCACACACACAGTGACTGATCCCCTCCACACACACAGTGACTGATCTCCCCACACACACACAGTGACTGATCCCCCCCCACACACAGACAGTGACTGATCCCCCCCAACCACACAGTGACTGATCCCCCAACCACACACAGTAATTGAGCCCCCCCACACACACAGTGACTGATCCCCCCCAACACAGTGACTGATCCCCCCCCACACACAGTGTCTGATAACCCCACACACACAGTGACTGATCCCCCCACACTCACAGTGACTGATCCCCCCCGCCCACACATATATAGTGAATGATCCCCGCCCACACACATACAGTGACTGATCCCCCCCACACACAGTGACTGATCCCACACACACACAGTGACTGAGCACCCCCCCCCACACACAGTGACTGATCCCCGCCACACAGAGACTGAACCCCCCACACACACACACAGTGACTGATCCCCACCCACACAGTGACTGATCCCCGCCACACACACACAGTGACTGGTCCCACTCCGCACACAGTGACTGATACCCCCCACACAGACAGTGACTGATCCCCACATACACACAATGACTGATACCCCCCACACACACAGTGACTGATCCCCCCCACACACACAGTGACGGATCCCCGGCCACACACAGTGACTGATCCCCACCCACACACACAGTGACTGAACCACCTCACAAACACACAGTGACTATTCCCCCCACACACAGTGACTGATCCCCCCTCCCCACTCACAGTGACTGAGCCCCCCCACACAGTGACTGATCCGCGCCACACACACACAGTGACTGATCCCCCCCACACACACACATTGACTGATCCCCACCCACACAATGACTGATCCCCGCCCACACACACACACAGTGACTGATCCCCCCCCACACACAGCGACTGATTCCCCCCACACACAGTGACTGATCCCCCCCACACGCAGTGACTGATCCCCGCACACACACACAGTGACTGATCCCCCACACACACAGTGACTAATCCCCCCCACACACAGTGACTGATCCCCCCCACACATCACAGTGTCTGATCCCCGCCACACACAGTGACTGATCCCCCCACACGCAGTGACTGAACACACCTCCACACACACAGTGACTGATCTCCCCCCACACACAGTGACTGATCCCCGCCACACACAGTGACTGATCCCCCCCACGCACAATGACTGAACAAACACCCACACACACAGTGACTGATCCAGCCCCCACACACAGTGACTGATCCCCACCACACAGTGACTTATCACATCCACACACACAGTGACTGATCCCCCCCACACACAGTGACTGATCCCCCTTACACACAGTGACTGATCCCCCCCCCACTCACGGCGACTGATCACACCCACACACACAGTGACTGATCCCCCCTCCACACACACAGTGATTGATCCCACCCACACACACAGTGACTGATCCCTCCACTCCACACACAGTGACTGATCCCCCGCACACAGTGACTGATCCCCCCCATACACAGTGACTGATCCCCCCCACACATACACAGTGACTGATCCCCCCCACACACAGTGACTGATCCCCCCCACCCACACAGTGACTGATCCCCCCACACACAGTGACTGATCCCCCCCCCACTCACGGCGACTGATCACACCCACACACACAGTGACTGATCCCCCACACCCACACTGTGACTGATCCCCCGCAACACAGTGACTGTTCCCCCCCACACACACAGTGACTGATCACCCCACACACACAGTGACTGATCCCCCTGCAACACAGTGTCTGATCCCCCCCAACCAGTGACTGATCCCCCCACACACACAGTGACTGATCCCACCCACACACAGTGACTGATCCCCCCCAAATAGTGAATGATCCCCCCCGACACACACAGTGACTAATCCCACCCACACACAGTGACTGATCAGCCCCCCCACACATACACAGTGAATGATCCCCGTCCACACACACACACAGTGACTGATCCCCCCCGCCATACAGAGTGACTGGTCCTCCCCACACAGAGTGACTGATCCCACACACACACAGTGACTGATCCCTCCCCAGACACAGTGACTGATCGTCCACACACACAGTGACTGAGCCCCCCCCACACACACATTGACTGATAACCCCACACACACAGTGTCTGATCCCCCGCCACACACAGTGACTGATCCCCCCCACACAGAGTGACTGATCCCCCTCACGCACAGTGACTGATCCCTCCCCAGACACAGTGACTGATCCCCCACACACAGAGTGACTGATCCCCCCCACACACACAGTGACTAAGCACCCCCCCACACAGTGCCTGATCCCCGCCACACACACAGTGACTGATTCCCACCCCCCACACAGTGATTGATCCCCACCCACACAATGACTGATCCCCCATACACAGTGACTGATCCCCAAACACACACAGTGACTGATCCCCACCCACACAGTGACTGATCCACACCCACACAGTGACTGATACCCCGCAAACACACAGTGACTGATCCCCCATACACACAGTGACTGATCCCCCCACACACACAGTGACTGATCCCCACCCACACAGTGACTGATCCACACCCACACAGTGACTGATACCCCCCAAACACACAGTGACTGATCCCCCCACACACACAGTGATTGATCGCCCCCACACACACAGTAACGGATCCCCGGCCACACAAAGTGACTGAACCCCACCCCACACACACAGTGACTGAACCCCCATACACACAGTGACTAATCCCCCCTCACACAGTGACTGATCCCCCCTGACACACAGAGTGACTCATCCCCCCACCACACACAGTGACTGATCCCCGGCCACACACAATGACTGATCCCCCCCCCACACACACGGTGACTGATCCCCCCACACACACACAGTGACTCATCCCCCACACACAGTGACTGATCCCCCAAATAAACAGTGACTGATTCCCCAACACACACACAGTGACTCATCCCCCCAAACACAATGACTGATCCAACCCACACACATTGACTGATCCCCCCCCACCCATACCAGTGAATGATCCCCGCCCACACACACACACAGTGACTGATCCCTCCAACACACAGCGACTCATCCCCCACACACACAGTGACTGATCCCCCCCACACACAGTGACTGATCCCCCCCACACAGAGTGACTGATCCCCGCACACACACACCGTGACTGATCCCCCCCACACACAGTGACTGATCCCCCACACACAGTGACTGACCCCCCCACATACACAGTGACTGATCCCCCCCACACACAGTGACTGATCCCCCCCACCCACACAGTGACTGATCCCCCCACACACAGTGAATGATCCACCCCACACACTGTGACTGATCACCCCCCACACAATGACATGATCACCACCCACGCAGTGACTGTTCCCCCCACACACACACAGTGACTGATCCCTCCCACACACACACACACAGTGACTGATCCCCTCCACCCACACAGTGAGTGATCCCACAACCTCACACAGTGATTGAGCCCCCCCACACACACACAGTGACTGACCCCCCCCCCACTCACAGCGAGTGATCCCACCCACACACACAGTGACTGATCCCTCCCCTCCACACACCGTGACTGATCCCCCCCACATACAGTGACTGATCCCCCGCACACATAGTGACTAATCCCCCCCACATACAGTGATTGATCGACCCCACACACAGTGACTAATCCGCCCCACACACAGTGACTGATCCCCCCCACATACAGTGACAGATCCCCCCCCACACACACACAGTGACTGATCCCCCCCAGACACAGTGACATGTTCACCGCCAACCACACAGTGACTGATCCCCCCTCACACAATGACTGATCCCCCCCACACACAGTGACTGATCACCCCCCACACAATGACATGATCACCACCCACACATTGTCTGATCCCCCCCACACACAGTGACTGATCCCTCCACACACACAGTGACTGATCCATCCCAAACACACAGTGACGGATCCCCGGCCACACACAGTGACTGATCCCCCAACTACACACAGTGATTGAGCCCCCCCACACACACAGTGACTGATCCCCCCAACACAGTGACTGATCCCCCCCCCACACACAGTGTCTGATAACCCCACACACACAGTGACTGATCCCCCCGCTACACAGTCACTGACCCCCCCCAACCAGTGACTGATCCCCCCACACACACAGTGACTGATCCCTCCCACACACAGTGACTGATCCCACCCACACACAGTGACTGATCCCCCCCGCCCACACATACATAGTGAATGATCCAGGCCCACACAACACACAGTGACTGATCCCCCCCCACACACAGTGACTGATCCCACACACACACAGTGACTCATCCCCCCCCCACACACAGTGACTGATCCCGCCCCCCAAACAGAGTGACTGATCCCCCACACACAGAGTGACTGATCACACCCCCACACACACAGTGACTGATCCACGCCACACACACAGTGACTGATCCCCCCCACACAGTGACTGAACCCCCCCACACACAAACAGTGACTGATCCCCGCCACACACACACAGTGACTGATCCCCGCCCCCACACAGTGACTGACCCCCCACATACACACAGTGACTGATCCCCCCCACACAGTGACTGATCCCCCCCACATACACACAGTGACTGATCCCCCACACACAGTGACTGATCCCCCCACACACACAGTGACTGATCCAACCCACACAGAGAGACTGATCCCCCATTCACACAGTGACTGCTCCCTCCCCAGACACAGTGACTGATCCCCCACACACACAGTGAGTGAGACCCCCCCCACACACACACAGACTGAGCCCCCCCCTACACAGTGACTGATCCGCGACACACACACAGTGACTGATCCCCCTCTACACAGTGACTGATCCACCCACACAGTGACTGATCCCCCCCCACATACACAGTGACTGGTCCCCACCCACACAGTGACTGATCCCCCCCACACAGTGACTGATCCCCCCCCACATACACAGTGACTGGTCCCCACCCACACAGTGACTGATCCCCCCCACACAGTGACTGATCCCCCCCCATATACACAGTGACTGGTCCCCCCCACACAGTGACTGATCCCCCCACACACACACAGTGACTGAACCCCCACCAGACGCAGTGACTGCTCCCTCCCCTCCACACACCGCGACTTATCCCCTCCACACACAGTGACTAATCCCCCCCACACACAGTGACTGATCGACCCCACACACAGTGACTGATCCCCCCACACACACAGTGACTAATCCATCCCACACACAGTGACTGATCCCCCCCCACACACAGTGATTGGACCCCCCCGAAACACACAGTGACTGATCCCCCCCCACACAAAGTGACTGATCCCCCCCACACACAGTGACTGATCCACCCCCACACACACAGTGACTGATCCCCCCCCACACAAAGTGACTGATCCCCCCCACACACAGTGACTGATCCACCCCGACACACACAGTGACTGATCCCCCCCCACACAAAGTGACTGATCCCCCCCACACACAGTGACTGATCCACCCCCACACACACAGTCACTGAACCCCCCACCCCACACACAGTGACTGATGCCCCCGACCCACACACAGTGACTGATCCCCCACACACACAGTGACTGATCCCCCACACACACAGAGACTGATGCCCCCGACCAACACACTGTGACTGATCCCCCACCACACAGTGACTGATCCCCCTAACACACACACAGTGACTGATCCCCCACCACACAGTGACTGATCCCCCACACACACAGTGAATGATCCCCCACACACACACAGACTGATGCCCCCGACCAACACACTGTGACTGATCCCCCACCACACAGTGACTGATCCCTCCCCCATCACACAGTGACTGATCCCCCCCCCACACAGTGACTGATCCCCCGCCACACAGTGACTGATCCCTCCCCCACACACAGTGACTGATCCCCCCTACACACAGTGAAAGATGCCGCCACACCCATTGACTGATCACCCCCACACAGAGCGACTGATCCGACCCACACACACAGTGACTGATCCCCCCACACACACTCAGTGACTGAACCCCCACCAGACACAGTGACTGATCCCTCCCCTCCACACACCGTGACTTATCCCCTCCACATACAGTGACTAAGCCCCCCCACAAACAGTGACTGATCGACCCCACACGAAGTGACTAATCCCGCCCACACACAAAGACAGATCCCCCCCACACACAGTGACTGAAACTCCCCGACGCACACAGTGACTGATCCCCCCAAACACACAGTGACTGATCCACCCCCACACACACAGTGACTGATCCCCCCACACACACAGTGACTGATCACTCCACACAAACACAGTGACTGATCCACAACACACAGTGACTGATGCCCCCCCACACACACAGTGACTGATCCCCCCACACACAGTGACTGATCCCCCCCACACACACAGTGACTGATGGCCCCCACACACACAGTGACTGATCCCCACCCACACACACATATTGACTGATCCCCCCCACACACAGTGACTGATCCCTCCACACACGCACAGTGACTGATATCCCCCACACACAGTGACTGATCCCCACCCACACACACACAGTGACTGATCACCCCATACACACAGTGACTGATACACTAACACACACACAGTGACTGATCCCCCCACACACACAATGACTGATCCCCCCAACACACAGTGACTGATGCCCCCACACAGACAGTGACAGATCCCCCCCACACACAGTGACTGATCCCCCCACACACACAGTGACTGATCACCCCACATACAGTGAATGATCCCCCCCCACACACACAGTGACTGATCCTCCCACACACACACAGTGACTGATCCCCCCCAAACGCAGTGAGTGATCCCCCCGACACACACAGTGACTGATCCCCTCCCCCACGCACAGTGACTGACCCCCCCCACTCAGTGACTGATGGCCCCCACAACAACAGTGACTGATCCCCACCCACAAACACACATTGACTGATCCCCCCACACACAATGACTCATCCCCCCCTCACACACAGTGACTGATGCCCCCGACCCACACACAGTGACTGATCCCCCACACACACAGTGACTGATCCCCCCCACACACAGTGACTGATGCCCCCGACCAACACACAGTGACTGATCCCCCACCACACAGTGACTGCTCACCCCCACACACACAGTGACTGATCCCCCACACACAGTGACTAATCCCCACCCACACACACAGTGACTGATCCCCTCTCCACACACAGTGACTAATCCCCCCACACCCAGTGACTGATCCCCCCCACACACAGCGACTAATCCTACCCACACACACAGTAACTGATCCCCCCCTCACACACACACAGTGACTGAACCCTCCCGACACACACAGTGACTTATCCCCCCCCACACACAATGACTGATCCCTCCCACACACAGTGAATGATCCCCCCCGCACACACACAGTGACTGAACCCACACACACACAGTGACTGATCCCCAACACAGTGACTGATGCCCCCACACACACACAGTTACTGATTCCCCCACACACAGTGACTGATCCACCCCACACACACAGTGACTGAAGGCCCCCACACACAAAGTGACTGATGACCCCCCACACACACAGTGACTGAGTCCCCCAAACACGCAGTGACTGATCCTCCCCACACACACAGTGACTGATGCCACCCACACACACATTGACTGATCCCCCCACACACAGTGACTGATCCCCCCACACACAGTAACTGATCCCCCCCACACACAGTGACTGATCCCCGCACACACACTGTGAGTGATCCCCCCACACACAGTGACTGATCCACACCCACACACAGAGTGAATGATCCTCCCAAACACACAAAGTGACTGATCCCCCCCAAACACAGTGACTGATCCCCCCCGACACACACAGTGACTGACCTCCCCCCACGCACAGTGACTGATCCCCCCCACTCAGTGACTGATCCCCCCCCACACACAATGACTGATCCCCCCACACACACAGTGACTGATCCCCCCCAAACACAGTGCCTGATCCCCCCCGACACACACAGTGACTGACCCCCCCCCCAGTCATTGACTGATCCCCCCCCACCACATACAGTGACTGATCCCCCCACACACAGTGACTGATCCCCCCCGACACACACAGTGACTGATTCCCCCCACCACACACAGTGACTGATCCCCGGCCACACAAAATGACTGATCCCCCCCGACACACACGGTGACTGATCCCCCCCCCGACACACACGGTGACAGATCCCCCCCCCACACACACAGTGACTGATCCCCCCCACACAGAGTGACTAATCCCCCCACACACAGTGACTGAACCCACCCCCACACACACAATGACTGCTCTCCCCCACAAACATTGACTGATCCCCCCCACACACAGTGACTGATCCCCCCACACACAGTGACTGATCCCCCCCGACACACACAGCGACTGATCACCCCCCCACGCACAATGACTGATCCCCCCCACTCAGTGACTGATGGCCTCCACACACACAGTGACTGATCCCCACCCACAAACACACATTGACTGATCCCCCACACATACAGTGACTGATCCCCCCACAGACAGTGACTGATACCCCCGACCAACACACAGTGACTCATCCCCCACCACACAGTGACTGCTCCCCCCACACACACAGTGACTGATGCCCCACACACACTGTGACTAATCCCCCCCCACACACACAGTGACTGATCCCTCCCCACACACAGTGACTAATCCCCCCACAGCCAGTGACTGATCCCCCCGACACACAGCGGCTAATCCGACCCACACACACAGTAACTGATCCCCCCCACACACACACAGTGACTGAACCCTCTCGACACACACAGTGACTGATCCCCCCACACACACAGTGACTGATCCCCAACACAGTGACTGATGCTCCCACACACACACAGTAACTGATCCCCCCACACACAGTGACTGATCCACCCCACACACACAGTGACTGATGCTCCCAACACACAGTGACTGATCCCCCCACACACACAGTGACTCATCCCCCAATACACAGTGACTGATCCCCCACCACACAGTGACTGATTCCCCCCGCACACACAGTGACTGATCCACCCCCACACACACAGTGACTGATCCCTCCCCCACACACAGTGACTGATCCCCCACCACACACAGTGACAGATCCCCCCCGACACACACAGTGACTGATTCCCCCCACCACACACAGTGACTGATCCCCGGCCACACAAAATGACTGATCCCCCCCGACACACACGGTGACTGATCCCCCCCCGACACACACGGTGACAGATCCCCCCCACACACACAGTGACTGATCCCCCCCCACACACACAGTGACTGAACCCCCACCAGACACATTGACTGATCCCTCCCCTCCACACACCGTGACTTATCCCCTCAACACACAGTGACTAATCCCCCCCACACACAGTGACTGATCGACCCCACACACAGTGACTAATCCCCCCCCAAACACAGTGACTGATCCCCCTCACACACTGTGACTGAAGCTCCCCGACGCACACAGTGACTGATCCCCCACCCACACACGCATAGTGACTGATCACCCCACACACACAGTGACTGATCAACCCACACACATAGTGACTGATCCCCACTCACACACAAGCAGTGACTGATCCCCCCCACACACAGTGACTGATCCCCACCCAAACACACACACAATGACTGATCACCCCAAAAACACAGTGACTGATCCCCCCCATACACAGTGACTGATCCCCAACCACACACACACAGTGACTGATCAACCCACACACACAGTGACTGATCCCCCACACACACAGTGACTGATGCCCCCGACCAACACACACTGACTGATCCCCCACCACACAGTGACTGATCCCCCCCACACACACAGTGACTGATCCCCCACCACACAGTGACTGATCCCCCACACACACAGTGACTGATCCCTCACACACACAGTGACTGATGCCCCCGACCAACACACAGTGACTGATCCCGCACCACACAGTGACTGATTCCCCCCGCACACACAGTGACTGATCCACCCCCACACACACAGTGACTGATCCCTCCCCCACACACAGTGACTGATCCCCCACCACACACAGTGACAGATCCCCCCACAACCATTGACTGATCCCCCCCACACACAGCGACAGATCCGACCCACACACACAGTGACTGATCCCCTCCCACACACACAGTGACTGAACCCCCACCAGACACAGTGACTGATCCCTCCCCTCCACACACAGTGACTGATCCCCCCACACACACAGTGACTAATCCCTCCACACACACACAGTGACTGATCCCTAACACACAGTGACTGATGCCCCCACACACACACAGTGACTGATCCCCCCACACACAGTGACTGATCCCCCCGACACACACATTGACTAATCCCTCCACACACACACAGTGACTAATCCCCCCCACACACAGTGACTGATCGACCCCACACACAGTGACTAATCCCCCCCCACATACAGTGACTGATCCCCCTCACACACTGTGACTGAAGCTCCCCGTCGCACACAGTGACTGATCCCCCGCCCACACACAGTGACTGATCCATCCCCACACACACATTGACTGATCCCTCCAAACACACACAATGACTGATCACCAACACACAGTGACTGATCCCCCCCCACACACAGTGACTGAGCCCCACCCACACACACACAGTGACTGATCATCCCATACACACAGTGACTGATGCCCCAACACACACACAGTGACTGATCCCCCCACACACACAATGACTGATCCCTCCAACACACAGTGACTGATGTCCCCACACACACAGTGACTGATGCTCCTAACACACAGTGACTGATCCCCCCACACATACAGTGACTCATCCCCCAACACACTGTGACTGATCACCCCCCCCACACACACAGTGAATGATCCTCACACACACACACAGTGACTGATTCCCCCCAAACACAGTGACTGATCCCCCCCGACACACACAGCGACTGATCACCCCCCCACGCACAGTGACTGATCCCCCCCACTCAGTGACTGATGGCTCCCACACACACAGCAACTGATCCCCCCACAGACAGTGACTGATACCCCCGACCAACACACAGTGACTGATCCCCCACCACACAGTGACTGCTCCACCCCACACACACTGTGACTGATGCCCCACACACACTGTGACTAATACCCCCCCACACACACAGTAACTGATCACTCCCCTCCACACACAGTGACTGATCTCCTCCCCACACACAGTGACTAATCCCCCCACACCCAGTGACTGATCCCCCCGACACACAGCGGCTAATCCGCCCACACACACAGTAACTGATCCCCCCCCACACACACAGTGACTGAACCCTCTCGACACACACAGTGACTGATCCCCCCCCACACACAGTGACTGATCCCTCCCACACACAGTGACTGATCCCCCACGCACACACACAGTGACTGATCCCCCCACACACACAGTGACTGATCCCCAACACAGTGACTGATGCTCCCACACACACACAGTGACTGATCCCCCCACACACAGTGACTGATCCACCCCACACACACAGTGACTGATGGCACCCACACACAAAGTGACTGATCCCCACCCAAACACACACATTGACTGATCCCCCCCACACACAGTGACTGATCCCCCCCACACACAGTGACTGATTCCCACCCACACACACACAGTGACTGATGCCCCCTACACACACAGTGACTGATTCCCCCACACACGCAGTGACTGATCCCCCCCCCACACACAGTGACTGATGCCACCCACAGACACAGTGACTGATCCCGCCACACAAACAGTGACTGATCCCCCCACACACAGTGACTGATCCCACCCACACAGACAGTGAATGATCCTCCCACACACACAAAGTGACTGATCCCCCCCAAACACAGTGACTGATCCCCCCGACACACACAGTGACTGATCCCCCCCACGCACAGTGACTGATCTCCCCCACTCAGTGACTGATCCCCCCCCACACAGTGACTGATCCCCCCACACACACAGTGACTGATCCCCCCACACACAGTGACTGATCCCCCCCCACACACACAGTGAATGATCCTCCCACACAGACACAGTGACTGTTCCCCCCCCCCACGCACAGTGACTGATCCCCCCAACTCAGTGACTGATCCCCCCCCACACACAGTGACTGATCCCCCCACAAACAGTGACTGATCCCCCCGACACACACAGTGACTGATGCCCCACACACACTGTGACTAATCCCCCCCCACACACACAGTGACTGGTCCCTCCCCCCCACACACAGTGACTGATCCCCCTCACACAAAGTGACTGATCCCCACCCACACACACACAGTGACTGATGCCCCCCACACACAGTGACTGATTCCCCCACACACGCAGTGATTGAGCCCCCCCCACACACAGTGACTGATGCCACCCACAGACACAGTGACTGATCCCCCACACACACAGTGACTGATGCCCCCGACCAACACACACTGACTGATCCCCCACCACACAGTGACTGATCCCCCCCACACACACAGTGACTGATCCCCCACCACACAGTGACTGATCCCCCACACACACAGTGACTGATCCCTCACACACACAGTGACTGATGCCCCCGACCAACACACAGTGACTGATCCCCCACCACACACAGTGACAGATCCCCCCACAACCATTGACTGATCGCCCCCACACACAGCGACAGATCCGACCCACACACACAGTGACTGATCCCCTCCCACACACACAGTGACTGAACCCCCACCACACAGTGACTGATCCCTCCCCTCCACACACCGTGACTTATCCCCTCAACACACAGTGACTAATCCCCCCCACACACAGTGACTGATCGACCCCACACACAGTGACTAATCCCCCCCCACACACAGTGACTGATCCCCCTCACACACTGTGACTGAAGCTCCCCGTCGCACACAGTGACTGATCCCCCGCCCACACACAGTGACTGATCCATCCCCACACACACAGTGACTGATCCCCCCACACACACAGTGACTAATCCCTCCACACACACACAGTGACTGATCCCTAACACACAGTGACTGATGCCCCCACACACACACAGTGACTGATCCCCCCACACACAGTGACTGATCCCCCCGACACACACAGTGACTAATCCCTCCACACACACACAGTGACTAATCCCCCCTACACACAGTGACTGATCGACCCCACACACAGTGACTAATCCCCCCCCACATACAGTGACTGATCCCCCTCACACACTGTGACTGAAGCTCCCCGTCGCACACAGTGACTGATCCCCCGCCCACACACAGTGACTGATCCATCCCCACACACACATTGACTGATCCCTCCAAACACACACAATGACTGATCACCAACACACAGTGACTGATCCCCCCCACACACAGTGACTGAGCCCCACCCACACACACACAGTGACTGATCACCCCATACACACAGTGACTGATGCCCCAACACACACACAGTGACTGATCCCCCCACACACACAATGACTGATCCCTCCAACACACAGTGACTGATGTCCCCACACATACAGTGACTCATCCCCCAACACACTGTGACTGATCACCCCCCCCCACACACACAGTGAATGATCCTCACACACACACACAGTGACTGATCCCCCCCAAACACAGTGACTGATCCCCCCCGACACACACAGCGACTGATCACCCCCCCACGCACAGTGACTGATCCCCCCCACTCAGTGACTGATGGCCCCCACACACACAGTGACTGATCCCCACCCTCAAACACACATTGACTGATCCCCCCCACACGCAGTGACTGATTCCCCCCACACACAGTGACTGATCCCCCCCCCACACACAGTGACTGATGCCCCCGACCCACACACAGTGACTGATCCCCCACACACACAGCAACTGATCCCCCCACAGACAGTGATTGATACCCCCGACCAACACACAGTGACTGATCCCCCACCACACAGTGACTGCTCCACCCCACACACACTGTGACTGATGCCCCACACACACTGTGACTAATACCCCCCCACACACACAGTGACTGATCCCTCCCCTCCACACACAGTGACTGATCTCCTCCCCACACACAGTGACTAATCCCCCCACACCCAGTGACTGATCCCCCCGACACACAGCGGCTAATCCGCCCACACACACAGTAACTGATCCCCCCCCACACACACAGTGACTGAACCCTCTCGACACACACAGTGACTGATCCCCCCCCACACACAGTGACTGATCCCTCCCACACACAGTGACTGATCCCTCCCACACACAGTGACTGATCCCCCACGCACACACACAGTGACTGATCCCCCCACACACACAGTGACTGATCCCCAACACAGTGACTGATGCTCCCACACACACACAGTGACTGATCCCCCCACACACAGTGACTGATCCACCCCACACACACAGTGACTGATGGCACCCACACACAAAGTGACTGATCCCCACCCAAACACACACATTGACTGATCCCCCCCACACACAGTGACTGATCCCCCCCACACACAGTGACTGATTCCCACCCACACACACACAGTGACTGATGCCCCCTACACACACAGTGACTGATTCCCCCACACACGCAGTGACTGATCCCCCCCCCACACACAGTGACTGATGCCACCCACAGACACAGTGACTGATCCCGCCACACAAACAGTGACTGATCCCCCCACACACAGTGACTGATCCCACCCACACAGACAGTGAATGATCCTCCCACACACACAAAGTGACTGATCCCCCCCAAACACATTGACTGATCCCCCCGACACACACAGTGACTGATCCCCCCCACGCACAGTGACTGATCTCCCCCACTCAGTGACTGATCCCCCCCCACACAGTGACTGATCCCCCCACACACACAGTGACTGATCCCCCCACACACAGTGACTGATCCCCCCCCACACACACAGTGAATGATCCTCCCACACAGACACAGTGACTGTTCCCCCCCCCACGCACAGTGACTGATCCCCCCAACTCAGTGACTGATCCCCCCCCCACACACAGTGACTGATCCCCCCACAAACAGTGACTGATCCCCCCGACACACACAGTGACTGATGCCCCACACACACTGTGACTAATCCCCCCCCACACACACAGTGACTGGTCCCTCCCCCCCACACACAGTGACTGATCCCCCTCACACACAGTGACTGATCCCCCCCACGCACAGTGACTGATCTCCCCCACTCAGTGACTGATCCCCCCCCCATACACAGTGACTGATCCCCCACACACACAGTGACTGATCCCCCCACACACAGTGACTGATCCCCCCCCCATACACAGTGACTGATCCCCCCACACACACAGTGAATGATCCTCCCACACAGACACAGTGACTGATCCCCCCCCCCACGCACAGTGGCTGATCCCCCCAACTCAGTGACTGATCCCCTCCCCCACACACAGTCACTGATCCCCCCACACACAGTGACTGATCCCCCCGACACACACAGTGACTGATCCCCCACACACACAGTCACTGATCCCCCCCCACAGACAGTGACTGATGCCCCCGACCAACACACAGTGACTGATCCCCCACCACACAGTGACAGCTCCCCCCCCACACAAACAGTGACTGATGTCCCACACACACTGTGACTAATCCCCCCCCACACACACAGTGACTGGTCCCTCCCCTCCAGACACAATGACTGATCCCCTCCCCAGACACAGTGACTAATCCCCCACACCCAGTGACTGATCCCCCCACACACAGCGGCTAATCCGACCCACACACACAGTAACTGATCCCCCCCCACACACACAGTGAATGAACCCTCTCGACATACACATTGACTGATCCCCCCCCACACACAGTGACTGATCCCTCCCACACACAGTGACTGATCCCCCACGCACACACACAGTGACTGATCCCCAACACACACAGTGACTGATCCCCAACACAGTGACTGATGCTCCCACACACACACTGTGACTGATCCCCCCACACACAGTGACTGATCCACCCCACACACACAGTGACTGATGGCACCCACACACAAACTGACAGATCCCCACCCACACACACACATTGACTGATCCCCCCCACACACAGTGACTGATCCCCCCCACACACAGTGACTGATCCCCACCCACACACACACAGTGACTGATGCCCCCCCACACACACAGTGACTGATTCCCCCACACACGCAGTGACTGATCCCCCCCCACACACAGTGACTGATGCCACCCACAGACACAGTGACTGATCCCCACACACAAACAGTGACTGATCCCCCCACACACAGTGACTGATCCCCCCCCCACACACACAGTGAATGATCCTCCCACACACACAAAGTGACTGATCCCCCCCAAACACAGTGACTGATCCCCCCCGACACACACAGTGACTGATCCCCCCCACGCATAGTGACTGATCTCCCCCACTCAGTGACTGATCCCCCCCCCCACACACAGTGACTGATCCCCCACACACACAGTGACTAATCCCACACACACACACAGTGATGATCCCTCCCCTCCACACACAGTGACTGATCCCCCCCCCACACACACAGTGACTGAACCCTCCGGACACACACAGTGACTTATCCCCCCCACACACAATGACTGATCCCTCCCACACACAGTGAATGATCCCCCCCGCACACACACAGTGACTGAACTCCCACACACACAGTGACTGATCCCCAACACAGTGACTGATGCCCCCACACACACACAGTTACTGATTCCCCCCCACACAGTGACTGATCCACCCCACAAACACAGTGACTGAAGGCCCCCACACACAAAGTGACTGATCCCCCCCACACACAGTGACTGATCCCCACCCACACACACACAGTGACTGATGACCCCCAACACACACAATGACTGATTCCCCCAAACACGCAGTGACTGATCCCCCCCCCACACACAGTGACTGATGCCACCCACATACACAGTGACTGATCCCCCCACACACAGTGACTGATCCCCCCCAGACAGTAACTGATCCCCCCCCACACACAGTGACTGATCCCCCCACACACACAGTGACTGATCCCCCCACACACAGTGACTGATCCCCCCACCACACACACAGTGAATGATCCTCCCACACACACACAGTGACTGATCCCCCCCAAACACAGTGCCTGATCCCCCCCGACACACACAGTGACTGACCCCCCCACACACAGTGACTGATCCCCCCCACACAGAGACTGATGTTCCCGACCCACACACAGTGACTGATCCCCCACACACACAGTGACTGATCCCCCCCCACACACAGTGACTGATGCCCCCGACCATACACAGTGACTGATCCCCCACCACACAGTGACTGATCCCCCCCACACACACAGTGACTGATAACCCCCCAAAACATCAGTAACTTATCACTCCCCCACACACAGTGACTGATACCCACCATACACAGTGACCGAACCCCCCACACACAGAGTGACTGATACTCCCCAACACACACATTGACTTATCCCTCCCCCACACACAGTGACTGATCCCCCCCACACACATTGACTGATCCGCCCACACCCAGTGACAGATCCCCCCACACACAGCGACTAATCCGACCCCCACACACAGTGACTGATCCCCCCCACACACACAGTGACTGATACCCCCCAACACACACAGTGACTTATCCCTCCTCCACACACAGTGACTGATCCCTCCCACACACACAGTGACTGATCCCCACCACACACAGTGACTGATCCCCCCACACACAGTGACTGATCCACCCACAGACACACAGTGACTGATCCCCTCCCACACACAGTGACTGATCCCACCACACACACACAGTGACTGATCCCCAACACACATTGACTGATCCCCCCACACACAGTGACTGATCCCTCCACACACACACAGTGACTGATCCCCAACACACAGTGACTGATGCCCCCACACACACACACAGTGACTGATCCCCGCACACACAGTGACTGATCCCCCCCACACACACAGTGACTGATCCCCGCACACACAGTGACTGATCCCCCCCACACACACAGTGACTGATGGCCACCCACACACACACAGTGACTGATCCCCACCCACACAGACACATTGACTGATCCCCCGCACACACAGTGACTGATCCCTCCACACACACACAGTGACTGATCACCCCACACACACAGTGACTGATCAACCCACACATACAGTGACCGATCCCCACACACACACACACAGTGACTGATCACCCCAAAAACACAGTGACTGATCCCCCACACAATCAGTGACTGATCCCCACCCACACACACACAGTGACTGATCACCCCACACACACAGTGACTGATCAACCTTCACACACAGTGACTGATCCCCACTCACACACAAGCAGTGACTGATCCCCCCCACACACAGTGACTGATCAACCTTCACACACAGTGACTGATCCCCACTCACAC
Organism: Pristiophorus japonicus; assembly: GCF_044704955.1. NCBI lineage: Eukaryota > Metazoa > Chordata > Chondrichthyes > Pristiophoridae > Pristiophorus > Pristiophorus japonicus. The sequence continues at coordinate 1,610,381 of NW_027251144.1, forward strand.
ACAAGCAGTGACTGATCCCCCCCACACACAGTGACTGATCCCCACACAAACACACACACAGTGACTGATCACCCCAAAGACACAGTGACTGATCCCCCCGAAACACAGTGACTGATCCCCACCCACACACACACAGTGACTGATCAACCCACACACACAGTGACTGATCCCCCACACACACAGTGACTGATGCCCCCGACCAACACACAGTGACTGATCCCTCACACACACAGTGACTGATGCCCCCGACCAACACACAGTGACTGATCCCCCACCACAAAGTGACTGATTCCCCCCGCACACACAGTGACTGAGCCATCCCCACACACACAGTAACTGATCCATCCCCCACACACAGTGACTGATCCCCCACCACACACAGTGACAGATCCCCCCACAACCATTGACTGATCCCCCCCACACACAGCGACAGATCCGACCCACACACACAGTGACTGATCCCCCCCCACACACACAGTGACTGAACCCCCACCAGACACAGTGACTGATCCCTCCCCTCCACACACCGTGACTTATCCCCTCAACACACAGTGACTAATCCCCTCCACACACAGTGACTGATCGACCCCACACACAGTGACTAATCCGCCCCCCACACACAGTGACTGATCCCCCTCACACACTGTGACAGAATCCCCGACGCACACAGTGACTGATCCCCCGCCCACACACAGTGACTGATCCCCAACACACAGTGACTGATGCCCCCGACACACACGGTGACTGATGGCCCCCACACACACAGTGACTGATCCCCAGCCACACACACACATTGACTGATCCCTCCACACACAGTGACTGATCCCCCCGACATACACGGTGACTGATGGTCCCACACACACAGTGACTAATCCCTCCACACACACACAGTGACTGATCCCCCCACACACAGTGACTGATCCCCCCGACACACACGGTGACTGATGGCCCCCACACACACAGTGACTGATGCCCAGCCACACACACACATTGACTGATCCCTCCACACACACACAGTGACTGATCACCAACACACAGTGACTGATCCCCCCCACACACAGTGACTGATCCCCACCCACACACACACAGTGACTGATCACCCCATACACACAGTGACTGATGCCCCAACACACACACAGTGACTGATCCCCCCACACACACAATGACTGATCCCCCCAACACACAGTGACTGATGGCCCCACACACACAGTGACTGATCCTACCAACACACAGTGACTGATCCCCCCACACACATAGTGACTCATCCCCCAACACACAGTGACTGATCCCCCCCCGACACACACAGTGAATGATCCTCCCACACACACACAGTGACTGATCCCCCCCACGCACAGTGACTGATCTCCCCCACTCAGTGACTGATCCCCCCCCCAGACACAGTGACTGATCCCCCACACACACAGTGACTAATCCCCCCTCACACACACAGTGATGATCCCTCCCCTCCACACACAGTGACTGATACCCTCCCCACACACAGTGACTAATCCACCCACACCCAGTGACTGACCCCCCCCACACACAGCGACTAATCCGACTCACACACACAGTAACTGATCCCCCCGCCACACACACAGTGACTGAACCCTATCGACACACACAGTGACTTATCCCCCCCCCACACACAATGACTGATCCCTCCCACACACAGTGAATGATCCCCCCCGCACACACACAGTGACTGAACCCCCACACACACAGTGACTGATGCCCAACACAGTGACTGATGCCCCCACACACACACAGTTACTGATTCCCCCACACACAGTGACTGATCCACCCCACAAACACAGTGACTGAAGGCCCCCACACACAAAGTGACTGATCCCCCCCACACACAGTGACTGATCCCCCCCACACACAGTGACTGAACCCCACCCACACACACACAATGACTGATGACCCCCAACACACACAGTGACTGATTCCCCCAAACACGCAGTGACTGATCCCCCCCCCCACACACAGTGACTGATGCCACCCACATACACAGTGACTGATCCCCCCACACACAGTGACTGATCCCCCCACACGCAGTAACTGATCCCCTCCACACACAGTGACTGATCCCCCCACACACACAGTGAGTGATCCCCCCACACACAGTGACTGATCCCCCCACACGCAGTAACTGATCCCCCCCACACACAGTGACTGATCCCCCCACACACAAAGTGACTGATCCCCCCCAAACGCAGTGACTGATCCCCCCCGACACACACAGTGACTGACCTCACCCCACGCACAGTGACTGATCCCCCGCACTCAGTGACTGATCCACCCCCACACACAGTGACTGATCCCCCCACACACACAGTGACTGATCCCCCCACTCACAGTGACTGATCCCCCCCCACACACACAGTGAATGATCCTCCCACACACACACAATGACTGATCCCCCCCAAACACAGTGCCTGATCCCCCCCACACACACAGTGACTGATCCCCTCCCACACACAGTGACTGATCCCTCCACACACACACAGTGACTGATCCCCAATACACAGTGACTGATGCCCCCACACACACACAGAGACTGATCCCCGCACACACAGTGACTGATCCCCCCCACACACACAGTGACTGATCCCCGCACACACAGTGACTGATCCCCCCCACACACACAGTGACTGATGGCCCCCACACACACAGTGACTGATGCCCCCGACCATACACAGTGACTGATCCCCCACCACACAGTGACTGATCCCCCCCACACACACAGTGACTGATAACCCCCCAAAACATCAGTAACTTATCACTCCCCCACACACAGTGACTGATACCCACCATACACAGTGACCGAACCCCCCACACACAGAGTGACTGATACTCCCCAACACACACATTTACTTATCCCTCCCCCACACACAGTGACTGATCCCCCCCACACACATTGACTGATCCGCCCACACCCAGTGACAGATCCCCCCACACACAGCGACTAATCCGACCCCCACACACAGTGACTGATCCCCCCCACACACACAGTGACTGATACCCCCCAACACACACAGTGACTTATCCCTCCTCCACACACAGTGACTGATCCCTCCCACACACACAGTGACTGATCCCCACCACACACAGTGACTGATCCCCCCACACACAGTGACTGATCCACCCACAGACACACAGTGACTGATCCCCTCCCACACACAGTGACTGATCCCACCACACACACACAGTGACTGATCCCCAACACACATTGACTGATCCCCCCACACACAGTGACTGATCCCTCCACACACACACAGTGACTGATCCCCAACACACAGTGACTGATGCCCCCACACACACACACAGTGACTGATCCCCGCACACACAGTGACTGATCCCCCCCACACACACAGTGACTGATCCCCGCACACACAGTGACTGATCCCCCCCACACACACAGTGACTGATGGCCACCCACACACACACAGTGACTGATCCCCACCCACACAGACACATTGACTGATCCCCCGCACACACAGTGACTGATCCCTCCACACACACACAGTGACTGATCAACCCACACATACAGTGACCGATCCCCACACACACACACACAGTGACTGATCACCCCAAAAACACAGTGACTGATCCCCCACACAATCAGTGACTGATCCCCACCCACACACACACAGTGACTGATCACCCCACACACACAGTGACTGATCAACCTTCACACAGAGTGACTGATCCCCACTCACACACAAGCAGTGACTGATCCCCCCCACACACAGTGACTGATCAACCTTCACACACAGTGACTGATCCCCACTCACACACAAGCAGTGACTGATCCCCCCCACACACAGTGACTGATCCCCACCCAAACACACACACAGTGACTGATCACCCCAAAGACACAGTGACTGATCCCCCCGAAACACAGTGACTGATCCCCACCCACACACACACAGTGACTGATCAACCCACACACACAGTGACTGATCCCCCACACACACAGTGACTGATGCCCCCGACCAACACACAGTGACTGATCCCTCACACACACAGTGACTGATGCCCCCGACCAACACACAGTGACTGATCCCCCACCACAAAGTGACTGATTCCCCCCGCACACACAGTGACTGATCCATCCCCACACACACAGTAACTGATCCATCCCCCACACACAGTGACTGATCCCCCACCACACACAGTGACAGATCCCCCCACAACCATTGACTGATCCCCCCCACACACAGCGACAGATCCGACCCACACACACAGTGACTGATCCCCCCCCCACACACACAGTGACTGAACCCCCACCAGACACAGTGACTGATCCCTCCCCTCCACACACCGTGACTTATCCCCTCAACACACAGTGACTAATCCCCTCCACACACAGTGACTGATCGACCCAACACACAGTGACTGATGGCCCCACACACACAGTGACTGATCCTACCAACACACAGTGACTGATCCCCCCACACACATAGTGACTCATCCCCCAACACACAGTGACTGATCCCCCCCCGACACACACAGTGAATGATCCTCCCACACACACACAGTGACTGATCCCCCCCACGCACAGTGACTGATCTCCCCCACTCAGTGACTGATCCCCCCCCCCAGACACAGTGACTGATCCCCCACACACACAGTGACTAATCCCCCCTCACACACACAGTGATGATCCCTCCCCTCCACACACAGTGACTGATACCCTCCCCACACACAGTGACTAATCCACCCACACCCAGTGACTGATCCCCCCCACACACAGCGACTAATCCGACCCACACACACAGTAACTGATCCCCCCGCCACACACACAGTGACTGAACCCTATCGACACACACAGTGACTTATCCCCCCCCCACACACAATGACTGATCCCTCCCACACACAGTGAATGATCCCCCCCGCACACACACAGTGACTGAACCCCCACACACACAGTGACTGATGCCCAACACAGTGACTGATGCCCCCACACACACACAGTTACTGATTCCCCCACACACAGTGACTGATCCACCCCACAAACACAGTGACTGAAGGCCCCCACACACAAAGTGACTGATCCCCCCCACACACAGTGACTGATCCCCCCCACACACAGTGACTGAACCCCACCCACACACACACAATGACTGATGACCCCCAACACACACAGTGACTGATTCCCCCAAACACGCAGTGACTGATCCCCCCCCCCCACACACAGTGACTGATGCCACCCACATACACAGTGACTGATCCCCCCACACACAGTGACTGATCCCCCCACACGCAGTAACTGATCCCCTCCACACACAGTGACTGATCCCCCCACACACACAGTGAGTGATCCCCCCACACACAGTGACTGATCCCCCCACACGCAGTAACTGATCCCCCCCACACACAGTGACTGATCCCCCCACACACAAAGTGACTGATCCCCCCCAAACGAAGTGACTGATCCCCCCCGACACACACAGTGACTGACCTCACCCCACGCACAGTGACTGATCCCCCGCACTCAGTGACTGATCCACCCCCACACACAGTGACTGATCCCCCCACACACACAGTGACTGATCCCCCCACTCACAGTGTCTGATCCCCCCCCACACACACAGTGAATGATCCTCCCACACACACACAATGACTGATCCCCCCCAAACACAGTGCCTGATCCCCCCCCACACACACAGTGACTGATCCCCTCCCACACACAGTGACTGATCCCTCCACACACACACAGTGACTGATCCCCAATACACAGTGACTGATGCCCCCACACACACACAGAGACTGATCCCCGCACACACAGTGACTGATCCCCCCCACACACACAGTGACTGATCCCCGCACACACAGTGACTGATCCCCCCCACACACACAGTGACTGATGGCCCCCACACACAGTGACTGATCCCCCACACACACAGTGACTGATGCCCCCGACCAACACACAGTGACTGATCCCCACCCAAACACACACACAGTGACTGATCCCCCACACACACAGTGACTGATGCCACCGACCAACACACAGTGACTGATCCCCACCCAAACACACACACAGTGACTGATCCCCACCCACACACACACAGTGACTGATCAACCCACACACACAGTGACTGATCCCCCACACACACAGTGACTGATGCCCACGACCAACACACAGTGACTGATCCCTCACACACACAGTGACTGATGCCCCCGACCAACACACAGTGACTGATCCCCCACCACAAAGTGACTGATCCACCCCCACACACACAGTGACTGATCCATCCCCCACACACAGTGACTGATCCCCCACCACACACAGTGACAGATCCCCCCACAACCATTGACTGATCCCCCCCACACACAGCGACAGATCCGACCCACACACACAGTGACTGAAACCCCACCAGACACAGTGACTGATCCCTCCCCTCCACACACCGTGACTTATCCCCTCAACACACAGTGACTAATCCCCTCCACACACAGTGACTGATCGACCCCACACACAGTGACTAATGCCCCCCCAAACACAGTGACTGATCCCCCTCACACACTGTGACTGAAGCTCCCCGACGCACACAGTGACTGATCCCCCGCCCACACACAGTAACTGATCCATCCCCACACACACAGTGACTGATCCCCCCACACACACAGTGACTAATCCCTCCACACACACACAGTGACTGATCCCCAACACACAGTGACTGATCCCCCCGACACACACGGTGACTGATGGCCTCCACACACACAGTGACTGATCCCCAGCCACACACACACATTGACTGATCCCTCCACACACACACAGTGACTGATCACCCCATACACACAGTGACCGATGCCCCAACACACATACAGTGACTGATCCCCCCAACACACAGTGACTGATGGCCCCACACACACAGTGACTGATCCTCCCAACACACAGTGACTGATCCCCCCACACACACAGTGAGTCATCCCCCAACACACAGTGACTGATCCCCCCCCCGACACACACAGTGAATTATCCTCCCACACACACACAGTGACTGATCCCCCCCAAACACAGTGACTGATCCCCCCCGACACACACAGTGACTGATCCCCCCCACTCAATGACTGATGGCCCCCACACACAGAGTGACTGATCCCCACCCACAAACACACATTGACTGATCCCCCCCACACGCAGTGACTGATTCCCCCCACACACAGTGACTCATCCCCCCCCACACACAGTGACTGATGCCCCCGACACACACACAGTGACTGATCCCCCACACACACAGTGACTGATCCCCCCCACAGACAGTGACTGATACCCCCGACCAACACACAGTGACTGATCCCCCACCACACAGTGACTGCTGCCCCCCACACACACAGTGACTGATGCCCCACACACACTGTGACTAATCCCCCCCACACACACAGTGACTGATCCCTCCCCTCCACACACAGTGACTGATCCCCTCCCCACACACAGTGACTAATCCCCCCACACCCAGTTACTGATCCCCCCGACACACAGCGGCTAATCCGACCCACACACACAGTAACTGATCCCCCCCCACACACACAGTGACTGAACCCTCTCGACACACACAGTGACTGATCCCCTCCCACACACAGTGACTGATCCCTCCCACACACAGTGACTGATCCTCCACGCACACACACAGTGACTGATCCCCCCACACACACAGTGACTGATCCCCAACACAGTGACTGATGCTCCCACACACACACAGTGACTGATCCCCCCACACACAGTGACTGATCCACCCCACACACACAGTGACTGATGGCACCCACACACAAAGTGACTGATCCCAACCCACACACACACCTTGACTGATCCCTCCCACACACAGTGACTGATCCGCCCCACACACAGTGACTGATCCCCACCCACACACACACAGTGACTGATGCCCCCCCACACACACAGTGACTGATGCCCCCCCACACACACAGTGACTGATTCCCCCACACACGCAGTGACTGATCCCCCCCCACACACAGTGACTGATGCCACCCACAGGCACAGTGACTGATCCCCCCACACACAGTGACTGATCCCCCCCCACACACACAGTGAATGATCCTCCCACACACACAAAGTGATTGATCCCCCCCAAAAACAGTGACTGATCCCCCCCGACACACACAGTGACTGATCCCCCCCACGCAGAGTGACTGATCTCCCCCACTCAGTGACTGATCCCCCCCCCCACACACAGTAACTGATCCCCCCACACACACAGTGACTGATCCCCCCACACACAGTGACTGATCCCCCCACACACACACAGTGAATGATCCTCCCACACACACACAGTGACTGATCCCCCCCCCCACGCACAGTGACTGATCCCCCCCACTCAGTGACAGATCCCCCCCACACACAGTGACTGATCCCCCCACACACAGTGACTGATCCCCCCGACACACACAGTGACTGATCCCCCACACACACAGTCACTGATCCGCCCCACAGACAGTGACTGATGCCCCCGACCAACACACAGTGACTGATCCCCCACCACACAGTGTCTGCTCCCCCCCACACACACAGTGACTGATCCCCTCCCCAGACACAGTGACTAATCCCCCCACACCCAGTGACTGATCCCCCCCACACACAGCTGCTAATCCGACCCACACACACAGTAACTGATCCCCCCCCCACACACACAGTGACTGAACCCTCTCGACACACACAGTGACTGATCCCCCCCACACACAGTGACTGATCCCTCCCACACAGAGTGACTGATCCCCCACGCACACACACAGTGACTGATCCCACCACACACACAGTGACTGATCCCCAACACAGTGACTGATGCTCCCACACACACACAGTGACTGATCCCCCCACACACAGTGACTGATCCACCCCACACACACAGTGACTGATGGCACCCACACACAAACTGACTGATCCCCACCCACACACACACATTGACTGATCCCCCCACACACAGTGACTGATCCCCCCCACACACAGTGACTGATCCCCACACACACACAGTGACTGATGCCCCCCCACACACGCAGTGTCTGATCCCCCCCCACACACAGTGACTGATGCCACCCTCAGACACAGTGACTGATCCCCACACACAAACAGTGACTGATCCCCCAACACACAGTGACTGATTCCCCCCCCCACACACACAGCGAATGATCCTCCCACACACACAAAGTGACTGATCCCCCCCAAACACAGTGACTGATCCCCCCCGACACACAGAGTGACTGATCCCCCCCACGCACAGTGACTGATCGCCCCCACTCAGTGACTGATCCCCCCCCACACACAGTGACTGATCCCCCCACACACACAATGACTGATCCCCCCACACACAGTGACTGATCCCCCCCCACACACACATTGAATGATCCTCCCACACACACACATTGACTGATCCCCCCCACGCACAGTGACTGATCCCCCCCACTCAATGACTGATCCCCCCCCCACACACAGTGACTGATCCCCCCCCACACACACAGTGAATGATCCTCCCACACACACACAGTGACTGATCCCCCCCCACGCACAGTGACTGATCCCCCCCACTCAGTGACTGATCCCCCCCCCACACACAGTGACTGATCCCCCCACACACAGGGACTGATCCCGCCGACACACACAGTGACTGATCCCCCCCACACACAGTGACTGATCCCCCCCACAGACAGTGACTGATGCCCCCGACCAACACACAGTGACTGATCCCCCACCACACAGTGACTGCTCCCCCCCACACACACAGTGACTGATGCCCCACACACACTGTGACTAATCCCCCCCCACACACAGAGTGACTGATCCCTCCCCTCCACACACAGTGACTGATCCCCTCCCCACACACAGTGACTAATCCCCCCACACCCAGTGACTGCTCCGCCCCACACACAGCGGCTAATCCGACCCACACACACAGTAACTGATCCCCCCGCCACACACACAGTGACTGAACCCTCTCGACACACACAGTGACTGATCCCCCCCCCCCACACACAGTGACTGATCCCTCCCACACACAGTGACTGATCCCCCACGCACACACAGTGACTGATCGCCCCACACACACAGTGACTGATCCCCAACACAGTGACTGATGCTCCCACACACACACATTGACTGATCCCCCCACACACAGTGACTGATCCACCCCACACACACAGTGACTGATGGCACCCACACACAAAGTGACTGATCCCCCCCACACACAGTGACTGATCCCCCACACACACAGTGACTGATCCCCACTACACACAGTGACTGATCCCCCCACACACAGTGACTGATCCCCCCCCACACACAGTGACTGATGCCCCCGACCCACACACAGTGACTGATCCCCCACACACACAGTGACTGATCCCCCACACACACAGTGACTGATGCCCCCGACCCACACACAGTGACTGATCCCCCACACACACAGTGACTGATCCCCCACACACACAGAGACTGATGCCCCCGACCAACACACTGTGACTGATCCCCCACCACACAGTGACTGATCCCCCCCACACACACAGTGACTGATCCCCCACCACACAGTGACTGATCCCCCATACACACAGTGACTGATGCCCCCGACCAACAAACAGGGACTGATCCCCCACCACACAGTGACTGATCCCTCCCCCACACACAGTGACTGATCCCCCACCACACAGTGACTGATCCCTCCCCCACACACAGTGACTGATCCCCCCACACACAGTGAAAGATGCCCCCACACCCATTGACTGATCACCCCCACACACAGCGACTGATCCGACCCACACACACAGTGACTGATCGACCCCACACGAAGTGACTAATCCCCCCCACACACAGTGACAGATCCCCCCCACACACAGTGACTGAAACTCCCCGACGCACACAGTGACTGATCCCCCCAAACACACAGTGACTGATCCACCCCCACACACACAGTGACTGATCCCCCCACACACACAGTGACTGATCCCTCCACACACACACAGTGACTGATCCACAACACACAGTGACTGATGCCCCCCCACACACACAGTGACTGATCCCCCCACACACAGTGACTGATCCCCCCCACACACACAGTGACTGATGGCCCCCACACACACAGTATCTGATCCCCACCCACACACACACATTGACTGATCCCCCCCACACACAGTGACTGATCCCTCCACACACACAGTGACTGATATCCCCCACACACAGTGACTCATCCCCACCCACACACACACAGTGACTGATCACCCCATACACACAGTGACTGATGCACTAACACACACACAGTGACTGATCCCCCCACACACACAATGACTGATCCCCCCAACACACAGTGACTGATGCCCCCACACATACAGTGACTGATCCCCCCCCCACACAGTGACTGATCCTCCCACACACACACAGTGACTGATCCCCCCCAAACACAGTGACTGATCACCCCGACACACACAGTGACTGATCCCCCCCCCCACGCATAGTGACTGATCCCCCCCATTCAGTGACTGATGGCCCCCACACACACAGTGACTGATCCCCACCCACAAACACACATTGACTGATCCCCCCCACACACAGTGACTGATCCGCCACACACACAGTGACTGATCCCCCACCACACAGTGACTGATCCCCCCCACACACACAGTGACTGATCCCCCACACACACAATGACTAATCCCCCCCCACACACACAGTGACTCATCCCCCCCCACACACAGTGACTGATGCCCCCCACACACACAGTGAGTGATCCCCCCCACACACAGTGAATGATCCCCCCACACCCAGTGACTGATCCCCACCACACACAGCAACTGATACGACCCCCACACACAGTGACTGATCCCCCCACACACACAGTGACTGAACCTCCACCAGACACAGTGATTGATCCCTCCCCTCCACACACAGTGACTAATCCCCACCACACACAGTGACTGATCGACCCCACACACAGTGACTAATCCATCCCACACACAGTGACTGATCCCCCCACACACACAGTGACTAATCCATCCCACACACAGTGACTGATCCCCCCCCACACACAGTGACTGAACCCCCGGCACACACAGTGACTGATCCCCCCCCCCACACAAAGTGACTGATCCCCCCCACACACAGTGACTGATCCACCCCCACACACACAGTGACTGATCCATACTACACACACAGTGACTGATCCCTCCACTCACACACAGTGACTGATGCCCGCATACACGCACAGTGATTGATGGCCCCCACACACACAGTGATTGATCCCACCCACACACACACATTGACTGATCCCCCCCGCACACAGTGACTGATCCCCCCCACACACAGTCACTGATCCCCCCCACACGCAGTGACTGATGCCCCCCACCCACACACAGTGACTGATCCCCCCCACACACAGTGACTGATCCCCCCGACCAACACACAGTGACTGATCCCTCCCCCACACACAGTGACTGATCCCCCACACAGACAGTGGCTGATCCCCCCGCACACACACAGTGACTGATCCCCCCCCACACACAGTGAGTGATCCCCCCCACACACACAGTGAATGTTCCCCCCGACACACACAGTGACTGATCCCCCCACACACACACAGTGACTGTTCCCCCCCACACACACAGTGACTGATTCCCCCGCACACACACAGTGACTGATCCCCCCCCACACACAGTGAGTGATCCCCCCCACACACAGTGACTGATCCCCCCACACCCAGTGACTGATCCCCCCCACACACAGCGACGGATCCGACCCACACACACAGTGACTGATCCACCCCCCCCCCACACCCAGTGACTGATCCCCCCCACACACAACGGCTAATCCGACCCACACACACAGTAACTGATCCCCCCCCCACACACACAGTGACTGACCCCTCTCGACACACACAGTGACTGATCCCTCCCCACACACATTGACTGATCCCTCCCACACACAGTGACTGATCCCCCACGCACACACACAGTGACTGATCCCACCACACACACAGTGACTGATCCCCAACACAGTGACTGATGCTCCCACACACACACAGTGACTGATCCCCCCCACACACAGTGACTGATCCCCAACACAGTGACTGATGCTCCCACACACACACAGTGACTGATCCCCACACACACACAGTGACTGATGCCCCCCCACACACACAGTGACTGATTCCCCCACACACGCAGTGTCTGATCCCCCCCCACACACAGTGACTGATGCCACCCTCAGACACAGTGACTGATCCCCCCACACACAGTAACTGATCCCCCCCCACACACACAGCGAATGATCCTCCCACACACACAAAGTGACTGATCCCCCCCAAACACATTGACTGATCCCCCCCGACACACAGAGTGACTGATCCCCCCCACGCACAGTGACTGATCTCCCCCACTCAGTGACTGATCCCCCCCCCACACACAGTGACTGATCCGACCCACACAAACAGTGACTGATCCACCCCCCCCCACACCCAGTGACTGATCCCCCCCACACACAACGGCTAATCCGACCCACACACACAGTAACTGATCCCCCCCCCACACACACAGTGACTGACCCCTCTCGACACACACAGTGACTGATCCCTCCCCACACACAGTGACTGATCCCTCCCACACACAGTGACTGATCCCCCACGCACACACACAGTGACTGATCCCACCACACACACAGTGACTGATCCCCAACACAGTGACTGATGCTCCCACACACACACAGTGACTGATCCCCCCCACACACAGTGACTGATCCCCAACACAGTGACTGATGCTCCCACACACACACAGTGACTGATCCCCACACACACACAGTGACTGATGCCCCCCCCACACACACAGTGACTGATTCCCCCACACACGCAGTGTCTGATCCCCCCCCACACACAGTGACTGATGCCACCCTCAGACACAGTGACTGATCCCCCCACACACAGTGACTGATCCCCCCCCACACACACAGCGAATGATCCTCCCACACACACAAAGTGACTGATCCCCCCCAAACACATTGACTGATCCCCCCCGACACACAGAGTGACTGATCCCCCCCACGCACAGTGACTGATCTCCCCCACTCAGTGACTGATCCCCCCCCCACACACAGTGACTGATCCCCCCACACACACAGTGACTGATCCCCCCACACACAGTGACTGATCCCCCCCCACACACACAGTGAATGATCCTCCCACACACACACATTGACTGATCCCCCCCCACGCACAGTGACTGATCCCCCCCACTCAGTGACTGATCCCCTCCCCCACAGACAGTGACTGATCCCGCCCGACACACAGAGTGACTGATCCCCCCCACGCACAGTGACTGATCTCCCCCACTCAGTGACTGATCCCCCCCCACACACACAGTGACTGATCCCCCACCACACAGTGACTGCTCCCCCCCACACACACAGTGACTGATGCCCCACACACACACAGTGACTGATCCACAACACACAGTGACTCATCCCCACCCACACACACACAGTGACTGATCACCCCCACACACAGTGACTGATCCCTCCACACACACAGTGACTGATATCCCCCACACAGAGTGACTCATCCCCACCCACACACACACAGTGACTGATCACCGCATACACACAGTGACTGATGCACTAACACACACACAGTGACTGATCCACCCACACACACAATGACTGATCCCCACAACACACAGTGACTGATGCCCCCACACATACAGTGACTGATCCCCCCCCCCCACACAGTGACTGATCCTCCCACACACACACAGTGACTGATCCCCCCCAAACACTGTGACTGATCCCCCCGACACACACAGTGACTGATCCACCCCCCACGCACAGTGACTGATCCCCCCCATTCAGTGACTGATGGCCCCCACACACACAGTGACTGATCCCCACCCACAAACACACATTGACTGATCTCCCCCACACACAGTGACTGATCCCCCACACACACAGTGACTGATCCCCCACCACACAGTGACTGATCCCCCCCACACACACAGTGACTGATCCCCCACACACACAATGACTAATCCCCCCCCACACACACAGTGACTCATCCCCCCCCACACACAGTGACTGATGCCCCCCACACACACAGTGAGTGATCCCCCCCACACACAGTGAATGATCCCCCCACACCCAGTGACTGATCCCCACCACACACAGCAACTGATACGACCCCCAAACACAGTGACTGATCCCCCCCCACACACACAGTGACTGAACCCCCACCAGACACAGTGATTGATCCCTCCCCTCCACACACAGTGACTAATCCCCCCACACACAGTGACTGATCGACCCCACACACAGTGACTAATCCATCCCACACACAGTGACTGATCCCCCCACACACACAGTGACTAATCCATCCCACACACAGTGACTGATCCCCCCCCACACAGAGTGACTGGACCCCCCGGCACACACAGTGACTGATCCCCCCCCCCCACACAAAGTGACTGATCCCCCCCACACACAGTGACTGATCCACCCCCACACACACAGTGACTGATCCATACCACACACACAGTGACTGATCCCTCCACACACACACAGTGACTGATGCCCGCAGACACGCACAGTGATTGATGGCCCCCACACACACAGTGATTGATCCCACCCACACACACACAGTCACTGATCCCCCCCACACGCAGTGACTGATGCCCCCGACCCACACACAGTGACTGATCCCCCCACACACAGTGACTGATCCCCCCGACCAACACACAGTGACTGATCCCTCCCCCACACACAGTGACTGATCCCCCACACAGACAGTGACTGATCCCCCCGCACACACACAGTGACTGATCCCCCCCCCACACACAGTGAGTGATCCCCCCCACACACACAGTGAATGTTCCCCCCGACACACACAGTGACTGATCCCCCCCCCACACACACAGTGACTGTTCCCCCCCACACACACAGTGACTGATTCCCCCGCACACACACAGTGACTGATCACCCCCCCAAACACAGTGAGTGATCCCCCCCACACACAGTGACTGATCCCCCCACACCCAGTGACTGATCCCCCCCACACACAGCGGCTAATCCGACCCACACACACAGTAACTGATCCCCCCCCCCACACACACAGTGACTGACCCCTCTCGACACACACAGTGACTGATCCCTCCCCACACACAGTGACTGATCCCTCCCACACACAGTGACTGATCCCCCCCACACACACAGTGACTGATCCCACCACACACACAGTGACTGATCCCCAACACAGTGACTGATGCTCCCACACACACACAGTGACTGATGCCCCCCACACACAGTGACTGATCCCCACACACACACAGTGACTGATGCCCCCCCACACACACAGTGACTGATTCCCCCACACACGCAGTGTCTGATCCCCCCCCACACACAGTGTCTGATGCCACCCTCAGACACAGTGACTGATCCCCCCACACACAGTGACTGATCCCCCCCCACACACACAGCGAATGATCCTCCCACACACACAAAGTGACTGATCCCCCCCAAACACATTGACTGATCCCCCCCGACACACACAGTGACTGATCCCCCCCACGCACAGTGACTGATCTCCCCCACTCAGTGACTGATCCCCCCCCACACACAGTGACTGATCCCCCCACACACACAGTGACTGATCCCCCCACACACAGTGACTGATCCCCCCCCACACACACAGTGAATGATCCTCCCACACACACACATTGACTGATCCCCCCCCACACACAGTGACTAATCCCCCCACACCCAGTGACTGATCCCCCCCACACACAGCGGCTAATCCGACCCACACACACAGTAACTGATCCCCCCCCCACACACACAGTGACTGAACCCTCTCGACACACACAGTGACTGATCCCCCCCCCACACACAGTGACTGATCCCTCCCACACACAGTGACTGATCCCCCACGCACACACAGTGACTGATCGCCCCACAAACACAGTGACTGATCCCCAACACAGTGACTGATGCTCCCACACACACACAGTGACTGATCCCCCCACACACAGTGACTGATCCACCCCACACACACAGTGACTGATGGCACCCACAAACAAAGTGACTGATCCCCCCCCAACACAGTGACTGATCCCCCACACACACAGTGGCTGATCCCCCACCACACAGTGACTGCTCCCCCCCACACACACAGTGACTGATCCCCCCGCACACACACAGTGACTGATCCCTGCCCCACACACAGTGAGTGATCCCCCCACACACAGTGACTGATCCCCCCCCACACACAGAGTGACTGATCCCTGCCCCACACACAGTGACTGATCCCCCCGCAACACACAGTGACTGATCCCTGCCCCACACACAGTGAGTGATCCCGCCCACACACAGTGACTGATCCCCCCACACCCATTGACTGATCCCCCCCACACACAGCGACTGATCCGACCCACACACACAGTGACTGATCCACCCCCCACACACACAGTGACTGATCCACCCCCCACACACACAGTGACTGAACCCCCACCAGACGCAGTGACTGATCCCTCCACACACAGTGACTGATCCCACCCCTCCACACACCGTGACTTATCCCCTCCACACACAGTGACTAATCCCCCCGACACACAGTGACTGATCCCACCACATACACCGTGACTGATCCCCAACACAGTGACTGATGCTCCCACACACACACAGTGACTGATCCCCCCACACACAGTGACTGATCCACCCCACACACACAGTGACTGATGGCACCCACACACAAACTGACTGATCCCCACCCACACACACACATTGACTGATCCCCCCACACACAGTGACTGATCCCCCCCACACACAGTGACTGATCCCCCCCACACACAGTGACTGATCCCCACACACATACAGTGACTGTTGCCCCCCCAAACACACAGTGACTGATTCCCCCACACACGCAGTGTCTGATCCCCCCCCACACACAGTGACTGATCCCCCCCCACACACACTGCGAATGATCCTCCCACACACACAAAGTGACTGATCCCCCCCAAACACAGTGACTGATCCCCCCCGACACACAGAGTGACTGATCCCCCCCACGTACAGTGACTGATCTCCCCCACTCAGTGACTGATCCCCCCCCCACACACAGTGACTGATCCCCCCACACACACAGTGACTGATCCCCCCACACACAGTGACTGATCCCCCCCCACACACACAGTGAATGATCCTCCCACACACACACATTGACTGATCCCCCCCACGCACAGTGACTGATCCCCCCCACTCAGTGACTGATCCCCTCCCCCACACACAGTGACTGATCCCCCCCCACACACACAGTGAATGATCCTCCCACACACACACAGTGACTGATCCCCCCCCACGCACAGTGACTGATCTCCCCCACTCAGTGACTGATCCCCCCCCCACACACAGTGACTGATCCCCCACACACAGTGACTGATCCCCCCGACACACACAGTGACTGATCCCCCACACACACAGTGACTGATCCCCCCCACAGACAGTGACTGATGCCCCCGACCAACACACAGTGACTGATCCCCCACCACACAGTGACTGCTCCCCCCACACACACAGTGACTGATGCCCCACACACACTGTGACTAATCCCCCCCACACACAGAGTGACTGATCCCTCCCCTCCACACACAGTGACTGATCCCCTCCCCACACACAGTGACTAATCCCCCCACACCCAGTGACTGATCCCCCCCAAACACAGCGGCTAATCCGACCCACACACACAGTAACTGATCCCCCCCCAACACACACAGTGACTGAATCCTCTCGACACACACAGTGACTGATCCCCCCCCCACACACAGTGACTGATCCCTCCCACACACAGTAACTGATCCCCCACGCACACACAGTGACTGATCGCCCCTCACACACAGTGACTGATCCCCAACACAGTAACTGATGCTCCCACACACACACAGTGACTGATCCCCCCACACACAGTGACTGATCCACCCCACACACACAGTGACTGATGGCACCCACACACAAAGTGACTGATCCCCCCCCAACACAGTGACTGATCCCCCACACACACAGTGACTGATCCCTGCCCCACACACAGTGAGTGATCCCCCCACACACAGTGACTGATCCCCCCCCACACACACAGTGACTGATCCCTGCCCCACACACAGTGAGTGATCCCCCCCACACACAGTGACTGCTCCCCCCACACCCAGTGACTGATCCCCCCCACACACAGCGACTGATCCGACCCACACACACAGTGACTGAACCCGCACCAGACGCAGTGACTGATCCCACCCCTCCACACACCGTGACTTATCCCCTCCACACACAGTGACTAATCACCCCCACACAGTGACTGATCGACCCCACACACAGTGACTAATCCATCCCACACACAGTGACTGATTCCCCCACATACACAGTGGCTAATCCATCCCACACACAGTGACTGATCCCCCCCCACACACAGTGATTGGACCCCCCCGACACACACAGTGACTGATCCCCCCCCCACACAAAGTGACTGATCCCCCCACACACACAGTGAGTGATCCCCCCCACACACTGTGACTGATCCCCCCCACACACACAGTGACTGATCCCCCCACACACACAGTGAGTGATCCCCCCCACACACTGTGACTGATCCCCCCCACACACAGTCACTGAACCCCCCCCCCACACACAGTGACTGATGCCCCCGACCCACACACAGTGACTGATCCCCCACACACACAGTGACTGATCCCCCCCCACACAAAGTGACTGATCCCCCCACACACACAGTGACTGATCCCCCCCACACACTGTGACTGATCCCCCCCACACACAGTCACTGAACCCCCCCCACACACAGTGACTGATGCCCCCGACCCACACACTGTGACTGATCCCCCACACACACAGAGACTGATGCCCACGATCAACACACAGTGACTGATCCAACACCACAGAGTGACTGATCCCCCCCACACACACAGTGACTGATCCCCCACACACTCAGTGACTGATCCCCCACACACATAGTGACTGAAGCCCCCGACCAACACACAGGGACTGATCCCCCACCACACAGTTACTGATCCCCCCCCCACACACAGTGACTGATCCGACCCACACACACAGTGACTGATCCCCCCCCCACACACAGTGACTGATCCCCCCCACTCAGTGACTGATCCCCCCCCCACACACAGTGACTGATCCCCTCCCCACACACAGTGACTAATCCCCCCACACCCAGTGACTGATCCCCCCCAAACACAGCGGCTAATCCGACCCACACACACAGTAACTGATCCCCCCCCAACACACACAGTGACTGAATCCTCTCGACACACACAGTGACTAATCCCCCCCCCCACACACAGTGACTGATCCCTCCCACACACAGTAACTGATCCCCCACGCACACACAGTGACTGATCGCCCCTCACACACAGTGACTGATCCCCAACACAGTAACTGATGCTCCCACACACACACAGTGACTGATCCCCCCACACACAGTGACTGATCCACCCCACACACACAGTGACTGATGGCACCCACACACAAAGTGACTGATCCCCCCCCAACACAGTGACTGATCCCCCACACACACAGTGACTGATCCCCCCGCACACACACAGTGACTGATCCCTGCCCCACACACAGTGAGTGATCCCCCCACACACAGTGACTGATCCCCCCCACACACACAGTGACTGATCCCTGCCCCACACACAGTGACTGATCCCCCCGCAACACACAGTGACTGATCACTGCCCCACACACAGTGAGTGATCCCCCCCACACACAGTGACTGATCCCCCCACACCCAGTGACTGATCCCCCCCACACACAGCGACTGATCCGACCCACACACACAGTGACTGATCCCCCCACACCCAGTGACTGATCCCCCCCACACACAGCGACTGATCCGACCCACACACACAGTAACTGATCCACCCCCCACACACACAGTGACTGAACCCCCACCAGACGCAGTGACTGATCCCACCCCTCCACACACCGTGACTTATCCCCTCCACACACAGTGACTAATCCCCCCCACACAGTGACTGATCGACCCCACACACAGTGACTAATCCATCCCACACACAGTGACTGATTCCCCCACATACACAGTGGCTAATCCATCCCACACACAGTGACTGATCCCCCCCCACACACAGTGATTGGACCCCACCGACACACACAGTGACTGATCCCCCCCACACACTGTGACTGATCCCCCCCACACACAGTCACTGAACCCCCCCCCACACACAGTGACTGATGCCCCCGACCCACACACAGTGACTGATCCCCCACACACACAGTGACTGATCCCCCCCCACACAAAGTGACTGATCCCCCCACACACACAGTGACTGATCCCCCCCACACACTGTGACTGATCCCCCCCACACACAGTCACTGAACCCCCCCCACACACAGTGACTGATGCCCCCGACCCACACACTGTGACTGATCCCCCACACACACAGAGACTGATGCCCACGATCAACACACAGTGACTGATCCAACACCACAGAGTGACTGATCCCCCCCACACACACAGTGACTGATCCCCCACACACACAGTGACTGATCCCCCACACACATAGTGACTGAAGCCCCCGACCAACACACAGGGACTGATCCCCCACCACACAGTTACTGATCCCCCCCCACACACAGTGACTGATCCCCCACCACACAGTGACTAATCCCTCCCCCACCACACAGTTACTGATCCCCCCCCACACACAGTGACTGATCCCCCACCACACAGTGACTAATCCCTCCCCCACACACAGTGACTGATCCCTCCCCCACACACCGTGACTGATCCCCCCCACACACAGTGAAAGATGCCCCCACACCCATTGACTGATCACCCCCAAACACAGCGACTGATCCGACCCACACACACAGTGACTGATCCCCCCCCACACACTCAGTGACTGAACCCCGACCAGACACAGTGACTGATCCGTCCCCTCCACACACCGTGACTTATCCCCTCCACATACAGTGACTAAGCCCCCCCACACACAGTGACTGATCGACCCCAAACGAAGTGACTAATCCCCCCCACACACAGTGACAGATCCCCCCCACACACAGTGACTGAAACTCCCCGACGCACACAGTGACTGATCCCCCCAAACACACAGTGACTGATCCACCCCCACACACACAGTGACTGATCCCCCCACACACACAGTGACTGATCCCTCCACACACACACAGTGACTGATCCACAACACACATTCACTGATGCCCCCCCACACACACAGTGACTGATCCCCCCACACACAGTGACTGATCCCCCCCACACACCCAGTGACTGATGGCCCCCACACACACAGTGACTGATCCCCACCCACACACACACATTGACTGATCCCCCCCATCCAGTGACTGATCCCCATAAACACACAGTGACTGATCCCACCCAAAAACAGTGACTGATCCACCCCCACACATACACAGTGAATGATCCCCGCCCACACATACAGAGACTGATCCCCCCCAACCAGTGACTGATCCCCATAAACACACAGTGACTGATCCCCCCCACACACAGTGACTGATCCCCAAAAACCCAGTGACTGATCCCCCCCACACACAGCGACTGATCCGACCCACACACACAGTGACTGACCCGCCCCCACACACAGTGACTGATCCCCCACACACACAGTGACTGATACCCCCACACACACACAGTGACTGATCCCCCCCACACACAGTGACTGATCCCCAAAAACCCAGTGATTGATCCCCCCCACACACAGCGACTGATCCGACCCACACACACAGTGACTGACCCGCCCCCACACACAGTGACTGATCCACCCCCACACACATAGTGACTGATCCCCCCACACACACAGTGACTGATCCATACCACACACACAGTGACTGAACCCTCCGCACACACACAGTGACTGATGCCCGCATACATGCACAGTGATTGATGGCCCCCACACAAACAGTGATTGATCCCACCCACACACACACATTGACTGATCCCCCCCACACACAGTGACTGATCTCCCCCACACACAGTCACTGATCCCCCCACACACAGTGACTGATCCCCCACACACACAGTGAATGATCCCCACACACACACAGTGACTGATCCCCCCCACACACAGTGACTGATGCCCCCGACCAACACACAGTGACTGATCCCTCCCCCACACACAGTGACTGATCCCCCACACACACAGTGACTGATCCCCCCCACACACAGAATGACTGATCCCCCCCACACACAGTGACTGATCCCCCCCCACACACAGTGACTGATGCCCCCGACCCACACACAGTGACTGATCCCCCACCACACAGTGACTGCTCCCCCCCACACACACAGTGACTGATGCCCCCGCAAACACAGTGACTGATCCCTGCCCCACACACAGTGAGTGATCCCCCCCACACACAGTGACTGATCCCCCCACACCCAGTGACTGATCCCCCCCACACACAGCGACTGATCCGACCCACACACACCGTGACTGATCCCTCCCCTCCACACACCGTGACTTATCCCCTCCACACACAGTGACTAATCCCCCCCACAAACAGTGACTGATCGACCCCACACACAGTGACTAATCCATCCCACACACAGTGACTGATCCCCCCACACACACAGTGATTAATCCATCCCACACACAGTGACTGATCCCCCTCCACACACAGTGATTGGACCCCCCCGACACACACAGTGACTGATCCCCCCCCACACAAAGTGACTGATCCCCCCCACACACAGTGACTGATCCACCCCCACACACACAGTAACTGATCCCCCCACACACACAGTGACTGATCCCCCCCACACACTGTGACTGATCCCCCCACACACAGTCACTGAACCCCCCCCACACACAGTCACTGATGCCCCCGACCCACACACAGTGACTGATCCCCCACACACACAGTGACTGATCCCCCACACACACAGAGACTGATGCACCCGACCAACACACAGTGACTGATCCCCCACCACACAGTGACTGATCCCACCCACACACACAGTGACTGATCCCCCACCACACAGTGACTGATCCCCCAAACACACAGTGACTGATCCCCCAAACACACAGTGACTGATCCCTCCCCCACACACAGTGACTGATCCCCCCCACACACAGTGACAGATGCCCCCACACCCATTGACTGATCACCCCCACACACAGCGACTGATCCGACCCACACACACAGTGACTGATCCCTCCCCTCCACACACCGTGACTTATCCCCTCCACATACAGTGACTAAGCCCCCCCCACACACAGTGACTGATCGACCCCAAACGAAGTGACTAATCCCCCCCACACACAGTGACAGATCCCCCCCACACACAGTGACTGAAACTCCCCGACGCACACAGTGACTGATCCCCCCAAACACACAGTGACTGATCCACCCCCACACACACAGTGACTGATCCCCCACCACACACAGTGACTGATCCCTCCACACACACACAGTGACTGATCCACAACACACAGTGTCTGATGCCCCCCCACACACACAGTGACTGATCCCCCCACACACAGTGACTGATCCCCCCACACACACAGTGACTGATCCCCACCCACACACAGTGACTGATCCCCCCCACACACATTGACTGATCCCCCCCCACACACAGTGACTGATGCCCCCGACCAACACACAGTGACTGATCCCCAACACATAGTGACTGATGCCCCCATACACACACAGTGACTGATTCCCCCACACACAGTGACTGATCCCCCCCACACACACAGTGACTGATGGCCCCCACACACACAGTGACTGATCCCACCCACACACACACATTGACTGATCCCCCCCACACACTGTGACTGATCCCACCCACACACAGTCACTGAACCCCCCCCACACACAGGGACTGATGCCCCCGACCCACACCCAGTGACTGATCCCCCACACACACAGTGACTGATCCCCCACACAAACAGTGACTGATGCCACCCCACACACACTGTGACTGATGGCCCCCACACACACAGTGACTGATCCCACCCATACACGCACATTGACTGATCCCACCCACACACTGTGACTGATCCCTCCACACATACACAGTGACTGATCCCCGGCCACACACAATGACTGATCCCCCCCCACACTCACGGTGACTGATCCCCCCCCCACACACACGGTGACTGATCCCCCCCACACACACAGGCATGGACTTATCCCCCCACTCACAGTGACTGATGCCCCAAACAAACAATGACTGATCGCCCAACACACACACAGTGTGACTGATCACCCCCAAACACAATGATTGATCCCCCCACTCAGTGACTGATCCCCCCACACACACAGTGACTGATCCCCCCACACACAGTGACTGATCCCCCCCCACACACACATTGACTAATCCCCCCACACACAGTGACTGAACCCATCCCCACACACACAATGACTGATACTCCCTCACACAGTGACTGATCCCCCCACACACAGTGACTGCTCCCCCCCCCCACACACAGTGACTGATGCCCCCGACCCACACACAGTGAATGATCCCCCCACACCCAGTGACTGATCCCCACCACACACAGCAACTGATACGACCCCCACACACAGTGACTGATCCCCCCCCACACACACAGTGACTGAACCCCCACCAGACACAGTGACTGATCCCTCTCCTCCACACACCGTGACTTATCCCCTCCACACACAGTGACTAATCCCCCCCACACACAGTGACTGATCGACCCCACACACAGTGACTAATCCATCCCACACACAGTGACTGATTCCCCCAACCACAGTGACTGGACCCCCCGGCACACACAGTGACTGATCCCCCCCCCACACAAAGTGACTGATCCCCCCCACACACAGTGACTGATTCACCCCCACACACACAGTGACTGATCCATACCACACACACAGTGACTGATCCCTCCACACACACACAGTGATTGATGCCCGCATACACGCACAGTGATTGATGGCCCCCACACGCACAGTGATTGATGGCCCCCACACACACAGTGATTGATCCCACCCACACACACACATTGACTTATCCCCCCCACACACAGTGACTGAACCCCCTCACACACAGTGACTGATCCCCCCCACACACAGTCACTGATCCCCCCCACACGCAATGACTGATCCCCCACCACACAGTGACTGCTCCCCCCCCACACACAGTGACTGATCCTTGCCCCACACACAGTGAGTGATACCCCCCACACACAGTGACTGATGCCCCCGACCCACACACAGTGACTGATCCCCCCCACACACACAGTGACTGACGCCCCCACACACACAGTGACTGATCCCCCCCACACACTGTGACTGATCCCTCCCACACACAGTCACTGAACCCCCCCCCCACACACAGTGACTGATGCCCCCGACCCACACACAGTCACTGATCCCCCACACACACAGTGACTGATCCCCCACACACACAGAGACTGATGCCCCCGACCAACACACTGTGACTGATCCCCCACCACACAGTGACTGATCCCCCCCACACACACAGTGACTGATCCCCCACCACACAGTGACTGATCCCCCACACACACAGTGACTGATCCCCCACACACACAGTGACTGATGCCCCCGACCAACACACAGGGACTGATCCCCCACCACACAGTGACTGATCCCCCCCCACACACAGTGACTGATCCCCCACCATACAGTGACTGATCCCTCCCCCACACACAGTGACTGATCCCCCCCCACACACAGTGAAAGATGCCCCCACACCCATTGACTGATCACCCCCACACACAGCGACTGATCCGACCCACACACACAGTGACTGATCCCCCCCCACACACTCAGTGACTGAACCCCCACCAGACACAGTGACTGATCCCTCCCCTCCACACACCGTGACTTATCCCCTCCACATACAGTGACTAAGCCCCCCCACACACAGTGACTGATCGACCCCACACGAAGTGACTAATCCCCCCCACACACAGTGACAGATCCCCCCACACACAGTGACTGAAACTCCCCGACGCACACAGTGACTGATCCCCCCAAACACACAGTGACTGATCCACCCCCACACACACAGTGACTGATCCCCACCCACACACACACATTGACTGATCCCCCCCACACACAGTGACTGATCCCTCCACACACACACAGTGACTGATATCCCCCACACACAGTGACTGATCCCCACCCACACACACACAGTGACTGATCACCCCATACACACAGTGACTGATGCACTAACACACACACAGTGACTGATCCCCCCACACACACAATGACTGATCCCCCCAACACACAGTGACTGATGCCCCCACACACACAATGACTGATCCCCCCAACACACAGTGACTGATCCCCCCACACACACAATGACTGATCCCCCCAACACACAGTGACTGATCCCCCCACACACACAATGACTGATCCCCCCAACACACAGTGACTGATCCCCCCCACACACAGTGACTGGTCCCCCCACACACACAGTGACTGATCAACCCACATACAGTGACTGATCCCCCCCCCAGACAGTGACTGATCCTCCCACACACACACAGTGACTGATCCCCCCCAAACACAGTGACTGATCCCCCCGACACACACAGTGACTGATCCCCCCCCCACGCACAGTGACTGATCGCCCCCACTCAGTGACTGATGGCCCCCACACACACATTGACTGATCCCCACCCACAAACACACATTGACTGATCCCCCCCACACACAGTGACTGATGCCCCCGACCCACACACAGTCACTGATCCCCCACACACACAGTGACTGATCCCCCACACACACAGAGACTGATGCCCCCGACCAACACACTGTGACTGATCCCCCACCACACAGTGACTGATCCCCCCCACACACACAGTGACTGATCCCCCACCACACAGTGACTGATCCCCCACACACACAGTGACTGATCCCCCACACACACAGTGACTGATGCCCCCGACCAACACACAGGGACTGATCCCCCACCACACAGTGACTGATCCCCCCCCACACACAGTGACTGATCCCCCACCATACAGTGACTGATCCCTCCCCCACACACAGTGACTGATCCCCCCCCACACACAGTGAAAGATGCCCCCACACCCATTGACTGATCACCCCCACACACAGCGACTGATCCGACCCACACACACAGTGACTGATCCCCCCCCACACACTCAGTGACTGAACCCCCACCAGACACAGTGACTGATCCCTCCCCTCCACACACCGTGACTTATCCCCTCCACATACAGTGACTAAGCCCCCCCACACACAGTGACTGATCGACCCCACACGAAGTGACTAATCCCCCCCACACACAGTGACAGATCCCCCCACACACAGTGACTGAAACTCCCCGACGCACACAGTGACTGATCCCCCCAAACACACAGTGACTGATCCACCCCCACACACACAGTGACTGATCCCCACCCACACACACACATTGACTGATCCCCCCCACACACAGTGACTGATCCCTCCACACACACACAGTGACTGATATCCCCCACACACAGTGACTGATCCCCACCCACACACACACAGTGACTGATCACCCCATACACACAGTGACTGATGCACTAACACACACACAGTGACTGATCCCCCCACACACACAATGACTGATCCCCCCAACACACAGTGAAAGATGCCCCCACACCCATTGACTGATCACCCCCAAACACAGCGACTGATCCGACCCACACACACAGTGACTGATCCCCCCCCACACACTCAGTGACTGAACCCCGACCAGACACAGTGACTGATCCGTCCCCTCCACACACCGTGACTTATCCCCTCCACATACAGTGACTAAGCCCCCCCACACACAGTGACTGATCGACCCCAAACGAAGTGACTAATCCCCCCCACACACAGTGACAGATCCCCCCCACACACAGTGACTGAAACTCCCCGACGCACACAGTGACTGATCCCCCCAAACACACAGTGACTGATCCACCCCCACACACACAGTGACTGATCCCCCCACACACACAGTGACTGATCCCTCCACACACACACAGTGACTGATCCACAACACACATTCACTGATGCCCCCCCACACACACAGTGACTGATCCCCCCACACACAGTGACTGATCCCCCCCACACACCCAGTGACTGATGGCCCCCACACACACAGTGACTGATCCCCACCCACACACACACATTGACTGATCCCCCCCATCCAGTGACTGATCCCCATAAACACACAGTGACTGATCCCACCCAAAAACAGTGACTGATCCACCCCCACACATACACAGTGAATGATCCCCGCCCACACATACAGAGACTGATCCCCCCCAACCAGTGACTGATCCCCATAAACACACAGTGACTGATCCCCCCCACACACAGTGACTGATCCCCAAAAACCCAGTGACTGATCCCCCCCACACACAGCGACTGATCCGACCCACACACACAGTGACTGACCCGCCCCCACACACAGTGACTGATCCCCCACACACACAGTGACTGATACCCCCACACACACACAGTGACTGATCCCCCCCACACACAGTGACTGATCCCCAAAAACCCAGTGATTGATCCCCCCCACACACAGCGACTGATCCGACCCACACACACAGTGACTGACCCGCCCCCACACACAGTGACTGATCCACCCCCACACACATAGTGACTGATCCCCCCACACACACAGTGACTGATCCATACCACACACACAGTGACTGAACCCTCCGCACACACACAGTGACTGATGCCCGCATACATGCACAGTGATTGATGGCCCCCACACAAACAGTGATTGATCCCACCCACACACACACATTGACTGATCCCCCCCACACACAGTGACTGATCTCCCCCACACACAGTCACTGATCCCCCCACACACAGTGACTGATCCCCCACACACACAGTGAATGATCCCCACACACACACAGTGACTGATCCCCCCCACACACAGTGACTGATGCCCCCGACCAACACACAGTGACTGATCCCTCCCCCACACACAGTGACTGATCCCCCACACACACAGTGACTGATCCCCCCCACACACAGTGACTGGTCCCCCCACACACACAGTGACTGATCAACCCACATACAGTGACTGATCCCCCCCCCAGACAGTGACTGATCCTCCCACACACACACAGTGACTGATCCCCCCCAAACACAGTGACTGATCCCCCCGACACACACAGTGACTGATCCCCCCCCCACGCACAGTGACTGATCGCCCCCACTCAGTGACTGATGGCCCCCACACACACATTGACTGATCCCCACCCACAAACACACATTGACTGATCCCCCCCACACACAGTGACTGATGCCCCCGACCCACACACAGTCACTGATCCCCCACACACACAGTGACTGATCCCCCACACACACAGAGACTGATGCCCCCGACCAACACACTGTGACTGATCCCCCACCACACAGTGACTGATCCCCCCCACACACACAGTGACTGATCCCCCACCACACAGTGACTGATCCCCCACACACACAGTGACTGATCCCCCACACACACAGTGACTGATGCCCCCGACCAACACACAGGGACTGATCCCCCACCACACAGTGACTGATCCCCCCCCACACACAGTGACTGATCCCCCACCATACAGTGACTGATCCCTCCCCCACACACAGTGACTGATCCCCCCCCACACACAGTGAAAGATGCCCCCACACCCATTGACTGATCACCCCCACACACAGCGACTGATCCGACCCACACACACAGTGACTGATCCCCCCCCACACACTCAGTGACTGATGCCCCCGACCCATACACAGTGACTGATCCCCCACACACAGAGTGACTGATCCCCCACCACACATTGACTGATCCCCTCCACACACACAGTGACTGATCCCCCACACACACAGTGACTAATCCCCACCCCACACACACATTGACTCATCCCCCCCCACACACAGTGACTGATGCCCCCCACACACACAGTGATTGATCCCCCCCACACACAGTGAATGATCCCCCCACACCCAGTGACTGATCCCCACCACACACAGCAACTGATACGACCCCCACACACAGTGACTGATCCCCCCCACACACACAGTGACTGAACCCCCACCAGACACAGTGATTGATCCCTCCCCTCCACACACCGTGACTTATCCCCTCCACACACAGTGACTAATCCCCCCCACACACAGTGACTGATCGACCCCACACACAGTGACTAATCCATCCCACACACAGTGACTGATCCCCCCACACACAGTGACTAATCCATCCCACACACAGAGACTGATCCCCCCCCACACACAGTGACTGGACCCCCCGGCACACACAGTGACTGATCCCCCCCCCACACAAAGTGACTGATCCCCCCCACACACAGTGACTGATCCACCCCCACACACACAGTGACTGATCCATACCACACACACAGTGACTGATCCCTCCACACACACACAGTGACTGATGCCCGCATACACGCACAGTGATTGATGGCCCCCACACACACAGTGATTGATCCCACCCACACACACACATTGACTGATCCCCCCCGCACACAGTGACTGATCCCCCCCCACACACAGTCACTGATCCCCCCCACACGCAGTGACTGATGCCCCCGACCCACACACAGTGACTGATCCCCCCCACACACAGTGACTGATCCCCCCGACCAACACACAGTGACTGATCCCTACCCCACACAGAGTGACTGATCCCCCACACAGACAGTGACTGATCCCCCCCACACACAGAGTGACTGATCCCCCCCACACACAGTGACTGATCCCCCCCCACACACAGTGACTGATCCCCCCGCACACACACAGTGACTGATCCCCCCCACACACAGTGAGTGATCCCCCCCACACACACAGTGACTGTTGCCCCCCACACACACTGTGACTGATCCCTCCACACACACACAGTGACTGATATCCCCCACACACAGTGACTGATCCCCACCCACACACACACAGTGACTGATCCCCCCTCACACACAGTGAGTGATCCCCCCCACACACAGTGACTGATCCCCCCACACCCAGTGACTGATCCCCCCCACACACAGCGACTGATCCGACCCACACACACAGTGACTGATCCACCCCCCCCCCACACCCAGTGACTGATCCCCCCCACACACAGCGGCTAATCCGACCCACACACACAGTAACTGATCCCCCCCCCACACACACAGTGACTGAACCCTCTCGACACACACAGTGACTGATCCCCCCCCACACACAGTGACTGATCCCTCCCACACACAGTGACTGATCCCCCACGCACACAGTGACTGATCCCCAACACAGTGACTGATGCTCCCACACACACACAGTGACTGATCCCACCACACACACAGTGACTGATCCCACGCACACACACAGTGACTGATCCCACCACACACACAGTGACTGATCCCCAACACAGTGACTGATGCTCCCACACACACACAGTGACTGATCCCCCCACACACAGTGACTGATCCACCCCACACACACAGTGACTGATGGCACCCACACACAAACTGACTGATCCCCACCCACACACACACATTGACTGATCCCCCCACACACAGTGACTGATCCCCCCCACACACAGTGACTGATCCCCACACACACACAGTGACTGATGCCCCCCCACACACACAGTGACTGATTTCCCCCCACACACAGTGACTGATGCCACCCTCAGACACAGTGACTGATCCCCCCACACACAGTGACTGATCCCCCCCCCACACACACAGCGAATGATCCTCCCACACACACAAAGTGACTGATCCCCCCCAAACACAGTGACTGATCCCCCCCGACACACAGGGTGACTGATCCCCCCCACGCACAGTGACTGATCTCCCCCACTCAGTGACTGATCCCTCCCCCCACACACAGTGACTGATCCCCCCACACACACAGTGACTGATCCCCCACACAAGTGACTGATCCCCCCCCACACACACAGTGAATGATCCTCCCAGACACACACATTGACTGATCCCCCCCCCACGCACAGTGACTGATCCCCCCACTCAGTGACTGATCACCCCCCACACACACAGTGACTGATCCCCCCCCACACACACAGTGAATGATCCTCCCACACACACACAGTGACTGATCCCCCCCCACGCACAGTGACTGATCCCCCCCACTCAGTGACTGACCCCCCCCCCCACACACAGTGACTGATCCCCCCACACACAGTGACTGATCCCCCCGACACACAGAGTGACTGATCCCCCACACACACAGTGACTGATCCCCCCCACAGACAGTGACTGATGCTCCCGACCAACACATAGTGACTGATCCCCCACCACACAGTGACTGCTCCCCCCCACACACACAGTGACTGATGCCCCACACACACTGTGACTAATCCCCCCGCACACACAGAGTGACTGATCCCTCCCCTCCACACACAGTGACTGATCCCCTCCCCACACACAGTGACTAATCCCCCCACACCCAGTGACTGATCCCCCCCACACACAGCGGCTAATCCGACCCACACACACAGTAACTGATCCCCCCCACACACACACAGTGACTGAATCCTCTCGACACACACAGTGACTGATCCCCCCCCCCACACACAGTGACTGATCCCTCCCACACACAGTGACTGATCCCCCACGCACACACAGTGACTGATCGCCCCACACACACAGTGACTGATCCCCAACACAGTGACTGATGCTCCCACACACACACAGTGACTGATCCCCCCACACACAGTGACTGATCCACCCCACACACACAGTGACTGATGGCACCCACACACAAAGTGACTGATCCCCCCCACACACAGTGACTGATCCCCCACACACACAGTGACTGATCCCCACTACACACAGTGACTGATC
Organism: Pristiophorus japonicus; assembly: GCF_044704955.1. Lineage (NCBI taxonomy): Eukaryota > Metazoa > Chordata > Chondrichthyes > Pristiophoridae > Pristiophorus > Pristiophorus japonicus. The sequence goes on from NW_027251144.1 coordinate 1,644,227, forward strand.
CCCCCACACACAGTGACTGATCCCCCCCACACACAGTGACTGATCCCCACTACACACAGTGACTGATCCCTGCCCCACACACAGTGAGTGATCCCCCCACACACAGTGACTGATCCCCCCCCACACACACAGTGACTGATCCCTGCCCCACACACAGTGACTGATCCCCCCACACACAACACAGTGACTGATCCCTGCCCCACACACAGTGAGTGATCCCCCCCACACACAGTGACTGATCCCCCCACACCCAGTGACTGATCCCCCCCACACACAGCGACTGATCCGACCCACACACACAGTGACTGATCCACCCCCCACACACACAGTGACTGAACCCCCACCAGACGCAGTGACTGATCCCTCCACTCCACACACCGTGACTTATCCCCTCCACACACAGTGATAATCCCCCCCACACACAGTGACTGATCGACCCCACACACAGTGACTAATCCATCCCACACACAGAGACTGATCCCCCCACATACACAGTGACTAATCCATCCCACACACAGTGACTGATCCCCCCCCACACACAGTGATTGGACCCCCCCGACACACACAGTGACTGATCCCCCCCACACAAAGTGACTGAACCCCCACACACACAGTAACTGATCCCCCCCACACACTGTGACTGATCCCCCCACACACACAGTGACTGATCCCCACCACACACTGTGACTGATCCCCCCCACACACAGTCACTGAACCCCCCCCCCCACACACAGTGACTGATGCCCCCGACCCACACACTGTGACTGATCCCCCACACACACAGAGACTGATGCCCCCGACCAACACACAGTGACTGATCCAACACCACACAGTGACTGATCCCCCCCACACACACAGTGACTGATCCCCCACACACACAGTGACTGATCCCCCACACACATAGTGACTGATGCCCCCGACCAACACACAGGGACTGATCCCCCACCACACAGTTACTGATCCCCCCCACACACAGTGACTGATCCCCCACCACACAGTGACTAATCCCTCACCCACCACACAGTTACTGATCCCCCCCCACACACAGTGACTGATCCCCCACCACACAGTGACTAATCCCTCCCCCACACACAGTGACTGATCCCTCCCCCACACACAGTGACTGATCCCCCCCACACACAGTGAAAGATGCCCCCACACCCATTGACTGATCACCCCCAAACACAGCGACTGATCCGACCCACACACACAGTGACTGATCCCCCCCCACACACTCAGTGACTGAACCCCGACCAGACACAGTGACTGATCCCTCCCCTCCACACTCCGTGACTTATCCCCTCCACATACAGTGACTAAGCCCCCCCACACACAGTGACTGATCGACCCCAAACGAAGTGACTAATCCCCCCCACACACAGTGACAGATCCCCCCCACACACAGTGACTGACACTCCCCGACGCACACAGTGACTGATCCCCCCAAACACACAGTGACTGATCCACCCCCACACACACAGTGACTGATCCCCCCACACACACAGTGACTGATCCCTCCACACACACACAGTGACTGATCCACAACACACAGTGACTGATGCCCCCCCACACACACAGTGACTGATCCCCCCACACACAGTGACTGATCCCCCCCACACACCCAGTGACTGATGGGCCCCACACACACAGTGACTGATCCCCACCCACACACACACATTGACTGATCCCCCCCACACACAGTGACTGATCCCTCCACACACACACAGTGACTGATCCTCAACACACAGAGACTGATCCCCCCCAACCAGTGACTGATCCCCATAAACACACAGTGACTGATCTCACCCACACACAGTGACTGATCCACCCCCACACATACACAGTGAATGATCCCCGCCCACACATACAGAGACTGATCCCCCCCAACCAGTGACTGATCCCCATGAACACACAGTGACTGATCCCCCCGACACACAGTGACTGATCCCCCCACACCCAGTGACTGATCCCCCCCACACACAGCGACTGATCCGACCCACACACACAGTGACTGACCCGCCCCCACACACAGTGACTGATCCCCCACACACACAGTGACTAATCCATCCCACACACAGTGACTGATCCCCCCACACACACAGTGACTAATCCATCCCACACACAGTGACTGATTACCCCACACACAGTGACTGGACCCCCCGGCACACACAGTGACTGATCCCCCCCCTCCCACACAAAGTGACTGATACCCCCCACACACAGGAACTGATCCACCCCCACACACACAGTGACTGATCCATACCACACACACAGTGACTGATCCCCCACACACAGTGACTGATCCATACCACACACACAGTGACTGAACCCTCCGCACACACACAGTGACTGATGCCCGCATACACGCACAGTGATTGATGGCCCCCACACAAACAGTGATTGATCCCACCCACACACACACATTGACTGATCCCCCCCACACACAGTGACTGATCTACCCCACACACAGTCACTGATCCCCCCCACACACAGTGACTGATCCCCCACACACACAGTGAATGATCCCCACACACACACAGTGACTGATCCCCCCCACACACAGTGACTGATGCCCCCGACCAACGCACAGTGACTGATCCCTCCCCCACACACAGTGACTGATCCCCCACACACACAGTGACTGATCACCCCACACACAGAATGACTGATCCCCCCCACACACAGTTACTGATCCCCCCCCCACACACAGTGACTGATGCCCCCGACCCACACACAGTGACTGATACCCCACCACACAGTGACTGCTCCCCCCCACACACACAGTGACTGATCCCCCCGCACACACAGTGACTGATCCCTGCCCCACACACAGTGAGTGATCCCCCCCACACACAGTGACTGATCCCCCCACACCCAGTGACTGATCCCCCCCACACACAGCGACTGATCCGACCCACACACACCGTGACTGATCCACCCCCCACACACACAGTGACTGAACCCCCACCAGACGCAGTGACTGATCCCTCCCCTCCACACACCGTGACTTATCCCCTCCACACACCGTGACTTATCCCCTCCACACACAGTGACTAATCCGTCCCACACACAGTGACTGATCGACCCCACACACAGTGACTAATCCGTCCCACACACAGTGACTGATCCCCCTCCACACACAGTGATTGGACCCCCCCGACACACACAGTGACTGATCCCCCCCCACACCCAGTGACTGATCCCCACCACACACAGCAACTGATACGACCCCCACACACAGTGACTGATCCCCCCCCATACACACAGTGACTGAACCCCCACCAGACACAGTGATTGATCCCTCCCCTCCACACACCGTGACTTATCCCCTCCACACACAGTGACTAATCCCCCCCACACACAGTGACTGATCGACCCCACACACAGTGACTAATCCATCCCACACACAGTGACTGATCCCCCCACACACACAGTGACTAATCCATCCCACACACAGTGACTGATTACCCCACACACAGTGACTGGACCCCCCGGCACACACAGTGACTGATCCCCCCCCTCCCACACAAAGTGACTGATACCCCCCACACACAGGAACTGATCCACCCCCACACACACAGTGACTGATCCATACCACACACACAGTGACTGATCCCTCCACACACACACAGTGACTGATGCCCGCATACACGCACAGTGATTGATGGCCCCCACACACACAGTGATTGATCCCACCCACACACACACATTGACTGATCCCCCCCGCACACAGTGACTGATCCCCCCCCACACACAGTCACTGATCCCCCCACACGCAGTGACTGATGCCCCCGACCCACACACAGTGACTGATCCCCCCCACACACAGTGACTGATCCCCCCGACCAACACACAGTGACTGATCCCTCCCCCACACACAGTGACTGATCCCCCACACAGACAGTGACTGATCCCCCCCACACACAGAGTGACTGATCCCCCCCACACACAGTGACTGATCCCCCCCCACACACAGTGACTGATCCCCCCGCACACACACAGTGACTGATCCCCCCCCACACACAGTGAGTGATCCCCCTCACACACACAGTGACTGTTCCCCCCCACACACACAGTGACTGATCCCCCCCACACAGACAGTGACTGTTCCCCCCCACACACACAGTGACTGATTCCCCCGCACACACAGACAGTGACTGATCCCCCCTCACACACAGTGAGTGATCCCCCCTACACACAGTGACTGATCCCCCCACACCTAGTGACTGATCCCCCCCACACACAGCGACTGATCCGACCCACACACACAGTGACTGATCCACCCCCCCCACACCCAGTGACTGATCCCCCCCACACACAGCGGCTAATCCGACCCACACACACAGTAACTGATCCCCCCCCCCACACACACAGTGACTGAACCCTCTCGACACACACAGTGACTGACCCCCCCCCACACACAGTGACTGATCCCTGCCACACACAGTGACTGATCCCCCACGCACACACACAGTGACTGATCCCACCACACACACAGTGACTGATCCCCAACACAGTGACTGATGCTCCCACACACACACAGTGACTGATCCCCCCACACACAGTGACTGATCCACCCCACACACACAGTGACTGATGGCACCCACACACAAACTGACTGATCCCCACCCACACACACACATTGACTGATCCCCCCACACACAGTGACTGATCCCCCCCACACACAGTGACTGATCCCCACACACACACAGTGACTGATGCCCCCCCACACACACAGTGACTGATTCCCCCACACACGCAGTGTCTGATCCCCACCCACACACAGTGACTGATGCCACCCTCAGACACAGTGACTGATCCCCCCACACACAGTGACTGATCCCCCCCACACACACAGCGAATGATCCTCCCACACCCACAAAGTGACTGATCCCCCCCAAACACAGTGACTGATCCCCCCCGACACACAGAGTGACTGATCCCCCCCACGCACAGTGACTGATCTCCCCCACTCAGTGACTGATCCCCCCCCCCCACACACAGTGACTGATCCCCCCACACACACAGTGACTGATCCCCCCACACACAGTGACTGATCCCCCCCCACACACACAGTGAATGATCCTCCCACACACACACATTGACTGATCCCCCCCACGCACAGTGACTGATCCCCCCACTCAGTGACTGATCCCCCCCCCACACACAGTGACTGATCCCCCCCCACACACACAGTGAATGATCCTCCCACACACACACAGTGACTGATCCCCCCCCACGCACAGTGACTGATCCCCCCCACTCAGTGACTGATCCCCCCCCACACACAGTGACTGATCCCCCCACACACAGTGACTGATCCCCCCGACACACACAGTGACTGATCCCCCACACACACAGTGACTGATCCCCCCCACAGAAAGTGACAGATGCCCCCGACCAACACACAGTGACTGATCCTCAACACACAGAGACTGATCCCCCCCAACCAGTGACTGATCCCCATAAACACACAGTGACTGATCTCACCCACACACAGTGACTGATCCACCCCCACACATACACAGTGAATGATCCCCGCCCACACATACAGAGACTGATCCCCCCCAACCAGTGACTGATCCCCATAAACACACAGTGACTGATCCCCCCGACACACAGTGACTGATCCCCCCACACCCAGTGACTGATCCCCCCCACACACAGCGACTGATCCGACCCACACACACAGTGACTGACCCGCCCCCACACACAGTGACTGATCCCCCACACACACAGTGACTGATACCCCCACACACACACAGTGACTGATCCCCCACACACACAGTGACTGATCCATACCACACACACAGTGACTGAACCCTCCGCACACACACAGTGACTGATGCCCGCATACACGCACAGTGATTGATGGCCCCCACACAAACAGTGATTGATCCCACCCACACACACACATTGACTGATCCCCCCCACACACAGTGAGTGATCTCCCCCACAAACAGTCACTGATCCCCCCCACACACAGTGACTGATCCCCCACACACACAGTGAATGATCCCCACACACACACAGTGACTGATCCCCCCCACACACAGTGACTGATGCCCCCGACCAACGCACAGTGACTGATCCCTCCCCCACACACAGTGACTGATCGCCCACACACACAGTGACTGATCACCCCACACACAGAATGACTGATCCCCCCCACACACAGTGACTGATCCCCCCCCACACACAGTGACTGATGCCCCCGACCCACACACAGTGACTGATACCCCACCACACAGTGACTGCTCCCCCCCACACACACAGTGACTGATCCCCCGCACACACAGTGACTGATCCCTGCCCCACACACAGTGAGTGATCCCCCCCACACACAGTGACTGATCCCCCCACACCCAGTGACTGATCCCCCCCACACACAGCGACTGATCCGACCCACACACACAGTGACTAATCCGTCCCACACACAGTGACTGATCGACCCCACACACAGTGACTAATCCATCCCACACACAGTGACTGATCCCCCCACACACACAGTGACTAATCCGTCCCACACACAGTGACTGATCCCCCTCCACACACAGTGATTGGACCCCCCCGACACACACAGTGACTGATCCCCCCCCACACCCAGTGACTGATCCCCACCACACACAGCAACTGATACGACCCCCACACACAGTGACTGATCCCCCCCCACACACACAGTGACTGAACCCCCACCAGACACAGTGATTGATCCCTCCCCACACACAGTGACTGATCGACCCCACACACAGTGACTAATCCATCCCACACACAGTGACTGATCCCCCCACACACACAGTGACTAATCCATCCCACACACAGTGACTGATCCCCCCCCCCACACACAGTGACTGGACCTCCCGGCACACACAGTGACTGATCCCCCCCTCCCACACAAAGTGACTGATACCCCCCACACACAGTGACTGATCCACCCCCACACACACAGTGACTGATCCATACCACACACACAGTGACTGATCCCTCCACACACACACAGTGACTGATGCCCGCATACACGCACAGTGATTGATGGCCCCCACACACACAGTGATTGATCCCACCCACACACACACATTGACTGATCCCCCCCGCACACAGTGACTGATCCCCCCCCACACACAGTCACTGATCCCCCCACACGCAGTGACTGATGCCCCCGACCCACACACAGTGACTGATCCCCCCCACACACAGTGACTGATCCCCCCGACCAACACACAGTGACTGATCCCTCCCCCACACACAGTGACTGATCCCCCCGCACACACACAGTGACTGATCCCCCCCCACACACAGTGAGTGATCCCCCTCACACACACAGTGACTGTTCCCCCCCACACACACAGTGACTGATCCCCCCCACACACACAGTGACTGTTCCCCCCCACACACACAGTGACTGATTCCCCCGCACACACAGACAGTGACTGATCCCCCCTCACACACAGTGAGTGATCCCCCCCACACACAGTGACTGATCCCCCCACACCCAGTGACTGATCCCCCCCACACACAGCGACTGATCCGACCCACACACACAGTGACTGATCCACCCCCCCCACACCCAGTGACTGATCCCCCCAACACACAGCGGCTAATCCGACCCACACACACAGTAACTGATCCCCCCCCCCCCACACACACAGTGACTGAACCCTCTCGACACACACAGTGAATGATCCCCCCCCACACACAGTGACTGGTCATTCCCACACACAGTGACTGATCCCCCACGCACACACACAGTGACTGATCCCACCACACACACAGTGACTGATCCCCAACACAGTGACTGATGCTCCCACACACACACAGTGACTGATCCCCCCACACACAGTGACTGATCCCCCCCACACACCCAGTGACTGATGGCACCCACACACAAAGTGACTGATCCCCTCCCACACGCACACATTGACTGATCCCCACCGCACACAGTGACTGATCCCCCCACACACAGTGACTGATCCCCCCACACACAGTGACTGATCCCCACACACTCACAGTGACTGATGCCCCCCCACACACACAGTGACTGATTCCCCCACACACGCAGTGTCTGATCCCCCCCCACACACAGTGACTGATGCCACCCTCAGACACAGTGACTGATCCCCCCACACACAGTGACTGATCCCCCCCCACACACACAGCGAATGATCCTCCCACACCCACAAAGTGACTGATCCCCCCCAAACACAGTGACTGATCCCCCCCGACACACAGAGTGACTGATCCCCCCCACGCACAGTGACTGATCTCGCCCACTCAGTGACTGATCCCCCCCCCACACACAGTGACTGATCCCCCCACACACACAGTGACTGATCCCCCCACACACAGTGACTGATCCCCCCCCACACACACAGTGAATGATCCTCCCACACACACACATTGACTGATCCCCCCCCACGCACAGTGACTGATCCCCCCCCCACGCACAGTGACTGATCCCCCCCCACACACACAGTGAATGATCCTCCCACACACACACAGTGACTGATCCCCCCCCACGCACAGTGACTGATCCCCTCCACTCAGTGACTGATCCCCCCCCCACACACAGTGACTGATCCCCCCCATGCACAGTGACTGATCCCCCCACACACAGTGACTGATCCCCCCGACACACACAGTGACTGATCCCCCACACACACAGTGACTGATCCCCCCCACAGACAGTGACTGATGCCCCCGACCAACACACAGTGACTGATCCCCCACCACACAGTGACTGCTCCCCCCCACACACACAGTGACTGATGCCCCACACACACTGTGACTAATCCCCCGCACACACAGAGTGACTGATCCCTCCCCTCCACACACAGTGACTGATCCCCTCCCCACACACAGTGACTAATCCCCCCACACCCAGTGACTGATCCCCCCCACACACAGCGGCTAATCCGACCCACACACACAGTAACTGATCCCCCCCCCCACACACACAGTGACTGAACCCTCTCGACACACACAGTGACTGATCCCCCCCCCCACACACAGTGACTGATCCCTCCCACACACAGTGACTGATCCCCCACGCACACACAGTGACTGATCGCCCCACACACACAGTGACTGATCCCCAACACAGTGACTGATGCTCCCACACACACACATTGACTGATCCCCCCACACACAGTGACTGATCCACCCCACACACACAGTGACTGATGGCACCCACACACAAAGTGACTGATTCCCCCCCCACACACAGTGACTGATCCCCCACACACACAGTGACTGATCCCCACTACACACAGTGACTGATCCCCCCACACACAGTGACTGATCCCCCCCACACACAGTGACTGATCCCCACTACACACAGTGACTGATCCCTGCCCCACACACAGTGAGTGATCCCCCCACACACAGTGACTGATCCCCCCCCACACACACAGTGACTGATCCCTGCCCCACACACAGTGACTGATCCCCCCGCACACACACAGTGACTGATCCCTGCCCCAAACACAGTGAGTGATCTCCCCCACACACAGTGACTGATCCCCCCACACCCAGTGACTGATCCCCCCCACACACAGCGACTGATCCGACCCACACACACAGTGACTGATCCACCCCCCACACACACAGTGACTGAACCCCCACCAGACGCAGTGACTGATCCCTCCCCTCCACACACCGTGACTTATCCCCTCCACACACAGTGACTAATCCCCCCCACACACAGTGACTGATCGAACCCACACACAGTGACTAATCCATCCCACACACAGTGACTGATCCCCCCACATACACAGTGACTAATCCATCCCACACACAGTGACTGATCCCCCCCCACACACAGTGATTGGACCCCCCCGACACACACAGTGACTGATCCCCCCCCACACAAAGTGACTGATCCCCCCCACACACAGTGACTGATCCACCCCCACACACAGTGACTGATCCCCCCACACACACAGTAACTGATCCCCCCCACACACTGTGACTGATCCCCCCACACACACAGTGACTGATCCCCCCCACACACTGTGACTGATCCCCCCCACACACAGTCACTGAACCCCCCCCCCCACACACAGTGACTGATGCCCCCGACCCACACACTGTGACTGATCCCCCACACACACAGAGACTGATGCCCCCGACCAACACACAGTGACTGATCCAACACCACACAGTGACTGATCCCCCCCACACACACAGTGACTGATCCCCCACACATACAGTGACTGATCCCCCACACACATAGTGACTGATGCCCCCGACCAACACACAGGGACTGATCCCCCACCACACAGTTACTGCTCCCCCCCACACACAGTGACTGATCCCCCACCACACAGTGACTAATCCCTCACCCACCACACAGTTACTGATCCCCCCCCACACACAGTGATTGGACCCCCCGACACACACAGTGACTGATCCCCCCCTACACAAAGTGACTGATCCCCCCCACACACAGTGACTGATCCACCCCCACACACAGTGACTGATCCCCCCACACACACAGTGACTGATCCCCCCCCACACACTCAGTGACTGAACCCCGACCAGACACAGTGACTGATCCCTCCCCTCCACACACCGTGACTTATCCCCTCCACATGCAGTGACTAAGCCCCCCCACACACAGTGACTGATCGACCCCAAACGAAGTGACTAATCCCCCCCACACACAGTGACAGATCCCCCCCACACACAGTGACTGAAACTCCCCGACGCACACAGTGACTGATCCCCCCAAACACACAGTGACTGATCCACCCCCACACACACAGTGACTGATCCCCCCACACACACAGTGACTGATCCCTCCACACACAGACAGTGACTGATCCACAACACACAGTGACTGATGCCCCCCCACACACACAGTGACTGATCCCCCCACACACACCCAGTGACTGATGGCCCCCACACACACAGTGACTGATCCCCACCCACACACACACATTGACTGATCCCCCCCACACACAGTGACTGATCCCTCCACACACACACAGTGACTGATCCTCAACACACAGAGACTGATCCCCCCCAACCAGTGACTGATCCCCATAAACACACAGTGACTGATCTCACCCACACACAGTGACTGATCCACCCCCACACATACACAGTGAATGATCCCCGCCCACACATACAGAGACTGATCCCCCCCAACCAGTGACTGATCCCCATAAACACACAGTGACTGATCCCCCCGACACACAGTGACTGATTCCCCCCACACACAGCGACTGATCCGACCCACACACACAGTGACTGACCCGCCCCCACACACAGTGACTGATCCCCCACACACACAGTGACTGATACCCCCACACACACACAGTGACTGATCCCCCACACACACAGTGACTGATCCATACCACACACACAGTGACTGAACCCTCCGCACACACGCAGTGACTGATGCCCGCATACACGCACAGTGATTGATGGCCCCCACACACACAGTGATTGATGGCCCCCACACAAACAGTGATTGATCCCACCGACACACACACATTGACTGATCCCCCCCACACACAGTGACTGATCTACCCCACACACAGTCACTGATCCCCCCCACACACAGTGACTGATCCCCCACACACACAGTGAATGATCCCCACACACACACAGTGACTGATCCCCCCCACACACAATGACTGATGCCCCCGACCAACGCACAGTGACTGATCCCTCCCCCACACACAGTGACTGATCCCCCACACACACAGTGACTGATCACCCCACACACAGAATGACTGATCCCACCCACACACAGTGACTGATCCCCCCCCACACACAGTGACTGATGCCCCCGACCCACACACAGTGACTGATCCCCCACCACACAGTGACTGCTCCCCCCCACACACACAGTGACTGATCCCCCCCACACACACACAGTGACTGATCCCTGCCCCACACACAGTGACTGATCCCCCCGCACACACAGTGACTGATCCCTGCCCCACCCACATTGAGTGATCCCCCCCACACACAGTGACTGATCCCCCCACACCCAGTGACTGATCCCCCCCACACACAGCGACTGATCCGACCCACACACACCGTGACTGATCCACCCCCCACACACACAGTGACTGAACCCCCACCAGACGCAGTGACTGATCCCTCCCCTCCACACACAGTGACTAATCCGTCCCACACACAGTGACTGATCCCCCCACACACACAGTGACTAATCCGTCCCACACACAGTGACTGATCCCCCTCCACACACAGTGATTGGACCCCCCCGACACACACAGTGACTGATCCCCCCCCCACACAAAGTGACTGATCCCCCCCACACACAGTGACTGATCCACCCCCACACACACAGTGACTGATCCCCCCACACACACAGTGACTGATCCCCCCCACACACTGTGACTGATCCCCCCCCACACAAAGTCACTGAACCCGCCCCACACACAGTCACTGATGCCCCCGACCCACACACAGTGACTGATCCCCCACACACACAGTGACTGATCCCCCACACACACAGTGACTGATCCCCCACACACACAGTGACTGATGCCCCCGACCAACACACAGTGACTGATCCCCCCCCACACAGTGACTGATGCCCCCGACCCACACACTGTGACTGATCCCCCACACACACAGTGACTGATGCCCCCGACCAACACACAGTGACTGATCCCCCACCACACAGTGACTGATCCCCCCCACACACACAGTGACTGATCCCCCCCACACAGTGACTGATCCCCCCCACACACACAGTGACTGATCCCCCACCACAGAGTGACTGATCCCCCCCACACACACAGTGACTGATCCCCCACCACAGAGTGACTGATCCCCCAAACACACAGTGACTGATCCCCCACACACACAGTGACTGATGCCCCCGACCAACACACAGGGACTGATCCCCCACCACACAGTGACTGATCCCTCCCCCACACACAGTGACTGATCCCCCACCACACAGTGACTGATCCCTCCCCCACACACAGTGACTGATCCCCCCCACACACAGTGAAAGATGCCCCCACACCCATTGACTGATCACCCCCACACACAGCGACTGATCCGACCCACACACACAGTGACTGATCACCCCCACACACAGTGAAAGATGCCCCCACACCCATTGACTGATCACCCCCAAACACAGCGACTGATCCGACCCACACACACAGTGACTGATCCCCCCCCACACACTCAGTGACTGAACCCCCACCAGACACAGTGACTGATCCCTCCCCTCCACACACCGTGATATCCCCTCCACATACAGTGACTAAGCCCCCCCACACACAGTGACTAATCGACCCCAAACGAAGTGACTAATCCCCCCCACACACAGTGACAGATCCCCCCCACACACAGTGACTGAAACTCCCCGACGCACACAGTGACTGATCCCCCCAAACACACAGTGACTGATCCATCCCACACACATAGTGACTGATCCCCCACCACACACAGTGACTGATCCCTCCACACACACACAGTGACTGATCCACAACACACAGTGACTGATGCCCCCCCACACACACAGTGACTGATCCCCCCACACACAGTGACTGATCCCCCCCACACACACATTGACTGATGGCCCCCACACACACAGTGACTGATCCCCACCCACACACACACATTGACTGATATCCCCCACACACAGTGACTGATCCCTCCACACACACACAGTGACTGATCCCCAACACACAGTGACTGATATCCCCACACACAGTGACTGATCCCCACCCACACACACACAGTGACTGATCCCCCCCACACACAGTTACTGATGACCCCGCCTCACACACAGTGACTGATCCCCCACCACACCGTGACTGATCTCCCGTCACACACAGTGACTGATCTCCCGTCACACACACAGTGACTTATCCCCCACACACACAGTGACTGATCCCGCCCACACACAGTGACTGATCCCCCCCCACTCACAGCGACTGATCCCACCCACACACACAGTGACTGATCCCTCCCCTCCACACACCGTGACTGATCCCCCCCACACACAGTGACTGACCCCCCGCACACAGTGACTGATCCCCCACACACACAGTGACTGATCCCCCCCCCACACACAGTGACTGATCCCCCACCACACAATGACTGATCCCTCCCCCACACACAGTGACTGATCCCCCCCACACACAGTGAAAGATGCCCCCACACCCATTGACTGATCACCCGCACACACAGCGACTGATCCGACCAACACACACAGTGACTGATCCCCCCCCACACACTCTGTGACTGAACCCCCACCAGACACAGTGACTGATCCCTCCCCTCCACACACCGTGACTTATCCCCTCCACATACAGTGACTAAGCCCCCCCACACACAGTGACTGATCGACCCCAAACGAAGTGACTAATCCCCCCCACACACAGTGACAGATCCCCCCCACACACAGTGACTGAAACTCCCCGACGCACACAGTGACTGATCCCCCCAAACACACAGTGACTGATCCACCCCCACACACACAGTGACTGATCCCCCACCACACACAGTGACTGATCCCTCCACACACACACAGTGACTGATCCCCCACCACACACAGTGACTGATCCCTCCACACACACACAGTGACTGATCCACAACACACAGTGACTGATGCCCCCCCACACACACAGTGACTGATCCCCCCACACACAGTGACTGATCCCCCCACACACACAGTGACTGATGGCCCCCACACACACAGTGACTGATCCACACCCACACACACACGTTGACTGATATCCCCCACACACAGTGACTGATCCCTCCACACACACACAGTGACTGATCCCCAACACACAGTGACTGATATCCCCCACACACAGTGACTGATCCCCACCCACACACACACAGTGACTGATCCCACCCACACACAGTGACTGATGACCCCGACTCACACACAGTGACTGATCCCCCACCACAACGTGACTGATCTCCCGTCACACACACAGTGACTGATCCCCCACACACACAGTGACTGATCCCGCCCACACACAGTGACTGATCCCCCCCCACTCACAGCGACTGATCCCACCCACACACGCAGTGACTGATCCCCCCCTCCACACACACAGTGACTGATCCCCCCCCCCACTCACAGCGACTGATCCCACCCACACACACAGTGACTGATCCCGCCCCTCCACACACCGTGACTGATCCCCCCCACACACAGTGACTGACCCCCCGCACAGAGTGACTGATGCCCCCCACACACAGTGACTGATCCCCCCCACACACACAGTGAGTGATCGCCCCACACACACACACAAACTGATCCCCACCACACACACACACAGTGACTGATCCCCCACACCCACACAGTGACTGATCCCCCAACCACACACAGTGATTGATCCCCCACACACACACAGTGACTGATCCCCCCCAAACAGTGACTGATCCCCATAAACATACAGTGACTGATCCCACCCACACACAGTGACTGATCCACCCCCACACATACACAGTGAATGATCCCCGGCCACACACACACACAGTGACTGACCCCCCCCCCCACACACAGTGACTGATCACCCACACACACAGTGACTGATCCCCCACACACACAGTGACTGATACCCCCACACACACACAGTGACTGATCCCCCACACACACAGTGACTGATCACCCCCACACACACAGTTAGACTGATTCCCACCCAAACAGTGACTGATCACCCCCACACAGTGACTGATCCCCACCCGCACAGTGACTGATCCCCCCACACACAGTGACTGATACCCCCACACACAAAGTGATTGATCCCCCCATACACACAATGACTGATCCCCCCACACACACAATGACTGATCCCCCACCCCACACACAGTGACTGATCCCCCCACACCCAGTGACTGATCCCCCCCACACACAGCGACTGATCCGACCCACACACACAGTGACTGATCCACCCCCCACACACACAGTGCCTGAACCCCCACCAGACGCAGTGACTGATCCACCCCACACACAGTGAAAGATGCCCCCACACCCATTGACTGATCACCCCCACACACAGCGACTGATCCGACCAACACACACAGTGACTGATCCCCCCCCACACACTCAGTGACTGAACCCCCACCAGACACAGTGACTGATCCCTCCCCTCCACACACCGTGACTTATCCCCTCCACATACAGTGACTAAGCCCCCCCACACACAGTGACTGATCGACCACAAACGAAGTGACTAATCCCCCCCACACACCGTGACTTATCCCCTCCACATACAGTGACTAAGCCCCCCCACACACAGTGACTGATCGACCCCAAACGAAGTGACTAATCCCCCCCACACACAGTGACAGATCCCCCCCACACACAGTGACTGAAACTCCCCGACGCACACATTGACTGATCCCCCCAAACACACAGTGACTGATCCACCCCCACACACACAGTGACTGATCCCCCACCACACACAGTGACTGATCCCTCCACACACACACAGTGACAGATCCCCCCCGACACACACAGTGACTGATTCCCCCCACCACACACAGTGACTGATCCCCGGCCACACAAAATGACTGATCCCCCCCGACACACACGGTGACTGATCCCCCCCCCGACACACACGGTGACAGATCCCCCCCACACACACAGTGACTGATGGCCCCCACACACACAGTGACTGATCCCCACCCACACACACACATTGACTGATATCCCCACACACAGTGACTGATCCCTCCACACACACACAGTGACTGATCCCCAACACACAGTGACTGATATCCCCCACACACAGTGACTGATCCCACCCACACACAGTGACTGATGACCCCGACTCACACACAGTGACTGATCCCCCACCACACCGTGACTGATCTCCCGTCACACACACAGTGACTGATCCCCCACACACACAGTGACTGATCCCGCCCACACACAGTGACTGATCCCCCCCCACTCACAGCGACTGATCCCACCCACACACGCAGTGACTGATCCCCCCCTCCACACACACAGTGACTGATCCCCCCCCCACTCACAGCGACTGATCCCACCCACACACACAGTGACTGATCCCTCCCCTCCACACACCGTGACTGATCCCCCCCACACACAGTGACTGATCCCCCGCACACAGTGACTGATGCCCCCCACACACAGTGACTGATCCCCCCCACACACACAGTGAGTGATCGCCCCACACACACACACAAACTGATCCCCCCCACACACACACACAGTGACTGATCCCCCACACCCACACAGTGACTGATCCCCCAACCACACACAGTGATTGATCCCCCACACACACACAGTGACTGATCCCCCCCAAACAGTGACTGATCCCCATAAACATACAGTGACTGATCCCACCCACACACAGTGACTGATCCACCCCCACACATACACAGTGAATGATCCCCGGCCACACACACACACAGTGACTGACCCCCCCCCCCCCAACACAGTGACTGATGACCCACACACACAGTGACTGATCCCCCACACACACAGTGACTGATACCCCCACACACACACAGTGACTGATCCCCCACACACACAGTGTCTGATCACCCCCACACACACAGTTAGACTGATTCCCACCCAAACAGTGACTGATCACCCCCACACAGTGACTGATCCCCACCCGCACAGTGACTGATCCCCCCACACACAGTGACTGATACCCCCCACACACAAAGTGATTGATCCCCCCATACACACAATGACTGATCCCCCCACACACACAATGACTGATCCCCCACCCCACACACAGTGACTGATCCCCCCACACCCAGTGACTGATCCCCCCCACACACAGCGACTGATCCGACCCACACACACAGTGACTGATCCACCCCCCACACACACAGTGCCTGAACCCCCACCAGACGCAGTGACTGATCCCCCCCACACACAGTGAAAGATGCCCCCACACCCATTGACTGATCACCCCCACACACAGCGACTGATCCGACCAACACACACAGTGACTGATCCCCCCCCACACACTCAGTGACTGAACCCCCACCAGACACAGTGACTGATCCCTCCCCTCCACACACCGTGACTTATCCCCTCCACATACAGTGACTAAGCCCCCCCACACACAGTGACTGATCGACCCCAAACGAAGTGACTAATCCCCCCCACACACAGTGACAGATCCCCCCCACACACAATTACTGAAACTCCCCGACGCACACAGTGACTGATCCACCCAAACACACAGTGACTGATCCATCCCACACACACAGTGACTGATCCCCCCCACACACACAGTGACTGATCCCTCCACATACACACAGTGACTGATCCCCAACACACAGTGACTGATAACCCCCACACACAGTGACTGATCCCCACCCACACACACACAGTGACTGATCCCCTCCACACACAGTGACTGATGACCCCGACTCACACACAGTGACTGATCCCCCACCACACCGTGACTGATCTCCCGTCACACACACAGTGACTGATCCCCCACACACACAGTGACTGATCCCGCCCACACACAGTGACTGATCCCCCCCCCACTCACAGCGACTGATCCCACCCACACACGCAGTGACTTATCCCCCCCTCCACACACACAGTGACTGATCCCCCCCCCACTCACAGCGACTGATCCCACCCACACACACAGTGACTGATCCCTCCCCTCCACACACCGTGACTGATCCCCCCCACACACAGTGACTGACCACCCGCACACAGTGACTGATGCCCCCCACACACAGTAACTGATCCCCCCCACACACACAGTGAGTGATCGCCCCACACACACACACAAACTGACCCCCCCCCACACACACACACAGTGACTGATCCCCCACACCCACACAGTGACTGATCCACCAACCACACACAGTGATTGATCCCCCACACACACACAGTGACTGATCCCCCCCAAACAGTGACTGATCCCCATAAACACACAGTGACTGATCCACCCCCACACATACACAGTGAATGATCCCCGGCCACACACACACACAGTGACTGACCCTCCCCCCCCAAAAACACAGTGACTGATCACCCACACACACAGTGACTGATCCCCCACACACACAGTGACTGATACCCCCACACACACACAGTGACTGATCCCCCACACACACAGTGACTGATCACCCCCACACACACAGTTAGACTGATTCCCACCCAGACAGTGACTGATCACCCCCACACAGTGACTGATCCCCCCACACACAGTGACTGATACCCCCCACACACAAAGTGATTGATCCCCCCATACACACAATGTCTGATCCCCCCACACACACAATGACTGATCCCCCACCCCACACACAGTGACTGAACCCCCCACACCCAGCGACTGATCCCCCCCACACACAGCGACTGATCCGACCCACACACACAGTGACTGATCCACCCCCCACACACACAGTGACTGAACCCCCACCAGACGCAGTGACTGATCCCTCCCCTCCACACACCGTGACTTATCCCCTCCACACACAGTGACTAATCCCCCCCACACACAGTGACTGATCGACCCCACACACAGTGACTGATCCCCCCACACACACAGTGACTAATCCATCCCACGCACAGTGACTGATCCCCCCCTACACACAGTGATTGGACCCCCGACACACACAGTGACTGACCCCCCCACACAAAGTGACTGATCTCCCCCACACACAGTGACTGATCCACCCCCACACACACAGTGACTAATCCCCCCACACACACAGTGACTGATCCCCCCCACACACAGTGACTGATCCACCCCCACACACACAGTGACTGATCCCCCCACACACACAGTGACTGATCCCCCCCACACACTGTGACTGATCCCCCCCCACACACAGTGACTGATCCCCCCCACACACAGTGACTGATCCACCCCCACACACACAGTGACTGATGTCCCCACACACACAGTGACTGATCCCCCCCACACACAGCGACAGATCCGACCCACACACACAGTGACTGATCCCCTCCCACACACACAGTGACTGAACCCCCACCAGACACAGTGACTGATCCCTCCCCTCCACACACAGTGACTGATCCCCCCACACACACAGTGACTAATCCCTCCACACACACACAGTGACTGATCCCTAACACACAGTGACTGATGCCCCCACACACACACAGTGACTGATCCCCCCACACACAGTGACTGATCCCCCCGACACACACATTGACTAATCCCTCCACACACACACAGTGACTAATCCCCCCCACACACAGTGACTGATCGACCCCACACACAGTGACTAATCCCCCCCCACATACAGTGACTGATCCCCCTCACACACTGAGACTGAAGCTCCCCGTCGCACACAGTGACTGATCCCCCGCCCACACACAGTGACTGATCCATCCCCACACACACATTGACTGATCCCTCCAAACACACACAATGACTGATCACCAACACACAGTGACTGATGCCCCCCCACACACAGTGACTGAGCCCCACCCACACACACACAGTGACTGATCACCCCATACACACAGTGACTGATGCCCCAACACACACACAGTGACTGATCCCCCCACACACACAATGACTGATCCCTCCAACACACAGTGACTGATGTCCCCACACACACAGTGACTGATGCTCCTAACACACAGTGACTGATCCCCCCACACATACAGTGACTCATCCCCCAACACACTGTGACTGATCACCCCCCCCACACACACAGTGAATGATCCTCACACACACACACAGTGACTGATTCCCCCCAAACACAGTGACTGATCCCCCCCGACACACACAGCGACTGATCACCCCCCCACGCACAGTGACTGATCCCCCCCACTCAGTGACTGATGGCTCCCACACACACAGCAACTGATCCCCCCACAGACAGTGACTGATACCCCCGACCAACACACAGTGACTGATCCCCCACCACACAGTGACTGCTCCACCCCACACACACTGTGACTGATGCCCCACACACACACACAGTGACTAATACCCCCCCACACACACAGTAACTGATCACTCCCCTCCACACACAGTGACTGATCTCCTCCCCACACACAGTGACTAATCCCCCCACACCCAGTGACTGATCCCCCCGACACACAGCGGCTAATCCGCCCACACACACAGTAACTGATCCCCCCCCACACACACAGTGACTGAACCCTCTCGACACACACAGTGACTGATCCCCCCCCACACACAGTGACTGATCCCTCCCACACACAGTGACTGATCCCCCACGCACACACACAGTGACTGATCCCCCCACACACACAGTGACTGATCCCCAACACAGTGACTGATGCTCCCACACACACACAGTGACTGATCCCCCCACACACAGTGACTGATCCACCCCACACACACAGTGACTGATGGCACCCACACACAAAGTGACTGATCCCCACCCAAACACACACATTGACTGATCCCCCCCACACACAGTGACTGATCCCCCCCACACACAGTGACTGATTCCCACCCACACACACACAGTGACTGATGCCCCCTACACACACAGTGACTGATTCCCCCACACACGCAGTGACTGATCCCCCCCCACACACAGTGACTGATGCCACCCACAGACACAGTGACTGATCCCGCCACACAAACAGTGACTGATCCCCCCACACACAGTGACTGATCCCACCCACACAGACAGTGAATGATCCTCCCACACACACAAAGTGACTGATCCCCCCCAAACACAGTGACTGATCCCCCCGACACACACAGTGACTGATCCCCCCCACGCACAGTGACTGATCTCCCCCACTCAGTGACTGATCCCCCCCCACACAGTGACTGATCCCCCCACACACACAGTGACTGATCCCCCCACACACAGTGACTGATCCCCCCCCACACACACAGTGAATGATCCTCCCACACAGACACAGTGACTGTTCCCCCCCCCCCACGCACAGTGACTGATCCCCCCAACTCAGTGACTGATCCCCCCCCACACACAGTGACTGATCCCCCCACAAACAGTGACTGATCCCCCCGACACACACAGTGACTGATGCCCCACACACACTGTGACTAATCCCCCCCCACACACACAGTGACTGGTCCCTCCCCCCCACACACAGTGACTGATCCCCCTCACACAAAGTGACTGATCCCCACCCACACACACACAGTGACTGATGCCCCCCACACACAGTGACTGATTCCCCCACACACGCAGTGATTGAGCCCCCCCCACACACAGTGACTGATGCCACCCACAGACACAGTGACTGATCCCCCACACACACAGTGACTGATGCCCCCGACCAACACACACTGACTGATCCCCCACCACACAGTGACTGATCCCCCCCACACACACAGTGACTGATCCCCCACCACACAGTGACTGATCCCCCACACACACAGTGACTGATCCCTCACACACACAGTGACTGATGCCCCCGACCAACACACAGTGACTGATCCCCCACCACACACAGTGACAGATCCCCCCACAACCATTGACTGATCCCCCCCACACACAGCGACAGATCCGACCCACACACACAGTGACTGATCCCCTCCCACACACACAGTGACTGAACCCCCACCAGACACAGTGACTGATCCCTCCCCTCCACACACCGTGACTTATCCCCTCAACACACAGTGACTAATCCCCCCCACACACAGTGACTGATCGACCCCACACACAGTGACTAATCCCCCCCCACACACAGTGACTGATCCCCCTCACACACTGTGACTGAAGCTCCCCGTCGCACACAGTGACTGATCCCCCGCCCACACACAGTGACTGATCCATCCCCACACACACAGTGACTGATCCCCCCACACACACAGTGACTAATCCCTCCACACACACACAGTGACTGATCCCTAACACACAGTGACTGATGCCCCCACACACACACAGTGACTGATCCCCCCACACACAGTGACTGATCCCCCCGACACACACAGTGACTAATCCCTCCACACACACACAGTGACTAATCCCCCCTACACACAGTGACTGATCGACCCCACACACAGTGACTAATCCCCCCCCACATACAGTGACTGATCCCCCTCACACACTGTGACTGAAGCTCCCCGTCGCACACAGTGACTGATCCCCCGCCCACACACAGTGACTGATCCATCCCCACACACACATTGACTGATCCCTCCAAACACACACAATGACTGATCACCAACACACAGTGACTGATCCCCCCCCACACACAGTGACTGAGCCCCACCCACACACACACAGTGACTGATCACCCCATACACACAGTGACTGATGCCCCAACACACACACAGTGACTGATCCCCCCACACACACAATGACTGATCCCTCCAACACACAGTGACTGATGTCCCCACACATACAGTGACTCATCCCCCAACACACTGTGACTGATCACCCCCCCCCACACACACAGTGAATGATCCTCACACACACACACAGTGACTGATCCCCCCCAAACACAGTGACTGATCCCCCCCGACACACACAGCGACTGATCACCCCCCCACGCACAGTGACTGATCCCCCCCACTCAGTGACTGATGGCCCCCACACACACAGTGACTGATCCCCACCCTCAAACACACATTGACTGATCCCCCCCACACGCAGTGACTGATTCCCCCCACACACAGTGACTGATCCCCCCCCCACACACAGTGACTGATGCCCCCGACCCACACACAGTGACTGATCCCCCACACACACAGCAACTGATCCCCCCACAGACAGTGATTGATACCCCCGACCAACACACAGTGACTGATCCCCCACCACACAGTGACTGCTCCACCCCACACACACTGTGACTGATGCCCCACACACACTGTGACTAATACCCCCCCACACAAACAGTGACTGATCCCTCCCCTCCACACACAGTGACTGATCTCCTCCCCACACACAGTGACTAATCCCCCCACACCCAGTGACTGATCCCCCCGACACACAGCGGCTAATCCGCCCACACACACAGTAACTGATCCCCCCCCACACACACAGTGACTGAACCCTCTCGACACACACAGTGACTGATCCCCCCCCACACACAGTGACTGATCCCTCCCACACACAGTGACTGATCCCTCCCACACACAGTGACTGATCCCCCACGCACACACACAGTGACTGATCCCCCCACACACACAGTGACTGATCCCCAACACAGTGACTGATGCTCCCACACACACACACAGTGACTGATCCCCCCACACACAGTGACTGATCCACCCCACACACACAGTGACTGATGGCACCCACACACAAAGTGACTGATCCCCACCCAAACACACACATTGACTGATCCCCCCCACACACAGTGACTGATCCCCCCCACACACAGTGACTGATTCCCACCCACACACACACAGTGACTGATGCCCCCTACACACACAGTGACTGATTCCCCCACACACGCAGTGACTGATCCCCCCCCCACACACAGTGACTGATGCCACCCACAGACACAGTGACTGATCCCGCCACACAAACAGTGACTGATCCCCCCACACACAGTGACTGATCCCACCCACACAGACAGTGAATGATCCTCCCACACACACAAAGTGACTGATCCCCCCCAAACACAGTGACTGATCCCCCCGACAGCCACAGTGACTGATCCCCCCCACGCACAGTGACTGATCTCCCCCACTCAGTGACTGATCCCCCCCCACACAGTGACTGATCCCCCACACACACAGTGACTGATCCCCCCACACACAGTGACTGATCCCCCCCCACACACACAGTGAATGATCCTCCCACACAGACACAGTGACTGTTCCCCCCCCCCACGCACAGTGACTGATCCCCCCAACTCAGTGACTGATCCCCCCCCCACACACAGTGACTGATCCCCCCACAAACAGTGACTGATCCCCCCGACACACACAGTGACTGATGCCCCACACACACTGTGACTAATCCCCCCCCACACACACAGTGACTGGTCCCTCCCCCCCACACACAGTGACTGATCCCCCTCACACACAGTGACTGATCCCCCCCACGCACAGTGACTGATCTCCCCCACTCAGTGACTGATCCCCCCCCCATACACAGTGACTGATCCCCCACACACACAGTGACAGATCCCCCCACACACAGTGACTGATCCCCCCCCCATACACAGTGACTGATCCCCCCACACACACAGTGAATGATCCTCCCACACAGACACAGTGACTGATCCCCCCCCCCACGCACAGTGGCTGATCCCCCCAACTCAGTGACTGATCCCCTCCCCCACACACAGTCACTGATCCCCCCACACACAGTGACTGAT
The DNA here is from genome assembly GCF_044704955.1 of Pristiophorus japonicus. Lineage (NCBI taxonomy): Eukaryota > Metazoa > Chordata > Chondrichthyes > Pristiophoridae > Pristiophorus > Pristiophorus japonicus. The sequence continues at coordinate 1,669,458 of NW_027251144.1, forward strand.
CCCCCCGACACACACAGTGACTGATCCCCCACACACACAGTCACTGATCCCCCCCCACAGACAGTGACTGATGCCCCCGACCAACACACAGTGACTGATCCCCCACCACACAGTGACAGCTCCCCCCCCACACAAACAGTGACTGATGTCCCACACACACTGTGACTAATCCCCCCCCACACACACAGTGACTGGTCCCTCCCCTCCAGACACAATGACTGATCCCCTCCCCAGACACAGTGACTAATCCCCCACACCCAGTGACTGATCCCCCCACACACAGCGGCTAATCCGACCCACACACACAGTAACTGATCCCCCCCCACACACACAGTGAATGAACCCTCTCGACATACACATTGACTGATCCCCCCCCACACACAGTGACTGATCCCTCCCACACACAGTGACTGATCCCCCACGCACACACACAGTGACTGATCCCCAACACACACAGTGACTGATCCTCAACACAGTGACTGATGCTCCCACACACACACAGTGACTGATCCCCCCACACACAGTGACTGATCCACCCCACACACACAGTGACTGATGGCACCCACACACAAACTGACAGATCCCCACCCACACACACACATTGACTGATCCCCCCCACACACAGTGACTGATCCCCCCCACACACAGTGACTGATCCCCACCCACACACACACAGTGACTGATGCCCCCCCACACACACAGTGACTGATTCCCCCACACACGCAGTGACTGATCCCCCCCCACACACAGTGACTGATGCCACCCACAGACACAGTGACTGATCCCCACACACAAACAGTGACTGATCCCCCCACACACAGTGACTGATCCCCCCCCCCCACACACACAGTGAATGATCCTCCCACACACACAAAGTGACTGATCCCCCCCAAACACAGTGACTGATCCCCCCCGACACACACAGTGACTGATCCCCCCCACGCATAGTGACTGATCTCCCCCACTCAGTGACTGATCCCCCCCCCCACACACAGTGACTGATCCCCCACACACACAGTGACTAATCCCCCACACACACACAGTGATGATCCCTCCCCTCCACACACAGTGACTGATCCCCCCCCCACACACACAGTGACTGAACCCTCCGGACACACACAGTGACTTATCCCCCCCACACACAATGACTGATCCCTCCCACACACAGTGAATGATCCCCCCCGCACACACACAGTGACTGAACTCCCACACACACAGTGACTGATCCCCAACACAGTGACTGATGCCCCCACACACACACAGTTACTGATTCCCCCCCACACAGTGACTGATCCACCCCACAAACACAGTGACTGAAGGCCCCCACACACAAAGTGACTGATCCCCCCCACACACAGTGACTGATCCCCACCCACACACACACAGTGACTGATGACCCCCAACACACACAATGACTGATTCCCCCAAACACGCAGTGACTGATCCCCCCCCCACACACAGTGACTGATGCCACCCACATACACAGTGACTGATCCCCCCACACACAGTGACTGATCCCCCCCAGACAGTAACTGATCCCCCCCCACACACAGTGACTGATCCCCCCACACACACAGTGACTGATCCCCCCACACACAGTGACTGATCCCCCCACCACACACACAGTGAATGATCCTCCCACACACACACAGTGACTGATCCCCCCCAAACACAGTGCCTGATCCCCCCCGACACACACAGTGACTGACCCCCCCACACACAGTGACTGATCCCCCCCCACACAGAGACTGATGTTCCCGACCCACACACAGTGACTGATCCCCCACACACACAGTGACTGATCCCCCCCCACACACAGTGACTGATGCCCCCGACCATACACAGTGACTGATCCCCCACCACACAGTGACTGATCCCCCCCACACACACAGTGACTGATAACCCCCCAAAACATCAGTAACTTATCACTCCCCCACACACAGTGACTGATACCCACGATACACAGTGACCGAACCCCCCACACACAGAGTGACTGATACTCCCCAACACACACATTGACTTATCCCTCCCCCACACACAGTGACTGATCCCCCCCACACACATTGACTGATCCGCCCACACCCAGTGACAGATCCCCCCACACACAGCGACTAATCCGACCCCCACACACAGTGACTGATCCCCCCCACACACACAGTGACTGATACCCCCCAACACACACAGTGACTTATCCCTCCTCCACACACAGTGACTGATCCCTCCCACACACACAGTGACTGATCCCCACCACACACAGTGACTGATCCCCCCACACACAGTGACTGATCCACCCACAGACACACAGTGACTGATCCCCTCCCACACACAGTGACTGATCCCACCACACACACACAGTGACTGATCCCCAACACACATTGACTGATCCCCCCACACACAGTGACTGATCCCTCCACACACACACAGTGACTGATCCCCAACACACAGTGACTGATGCCCCCACACACACACACAGTGACTGATCCCCGCACACACAGTGACTGATCCCCCCCACACACACAGTGACTGATCCCCGCACACACAGTGACTGATCCCCCCCACACACACAGTGATTGATGGCCACCCACACACACACAGTGACTGATCCCCACCCACACAGACACATTGACTGATCCCCCGCACACACAGTGACTGATCCCTCCACACACACACAGTGACTGATCACCCCACACACACAGTGACTGATCAACCCACACATACAGTGACCGATCCCCACACACACACACACAGTGACTGATCACCCCAAAAACACAGTGACTGATCCCCCACACAATCAGTGACTGATCCCCACCCACACACACACAGTGACTGATCACCCCACACACACAGTGACTGATCAACCTTCACACACAGTGACTGATCCCCACTCACACACAAGCAGTGACTGATCCCCCCCACACACAGTGACTGATCAACCTTCACACACAGTGACTGATCCCCACTCACACACAAGCAGTGACTGATCCCCCCCACACACAGTGACTGATCCCCACCCAAACACACACACAGTGACTGATCACCCCAAAGACACAGTGACTGATCCCCCCGAAACACAGTGACTGATCCCCACCCACACACACACAGTGACTGATCAACCCACACACACAGTGACTGATCCCCCACACACACAGTGACTGATGCCCCCGACCAACACACAGTGACTGATCCCTCACACACACAGTGACTGATGCCCCCGACCAACACACAGTGACTGATCCCCCACCACAAAGTGACTGATTCCCCCCGCACACACAGTGACTGATCCATCCCCACACACACAGTAACTGATCCATCCCCCACACACAGTGACTGATCCCCCACCACACACAGTGACAGATCCCCCCACAACCATTGACTGATCCCCCCCACACACAGCGACAGATCCGACCCACACACACAGTGACTGATCCCCCCCCACACACACAGTGACTGAACCCCCACCAGACACAGTGACTGATCCCTCCCCTCCACACACCGTGACTTATCCCCTCAACACACAGTGACTAATCCCCTCCACACACAGTGACTGATCGACCCCACACACAGTGACTAATCCGCCCCCCACACACAGTGACTGATCCCCCTCACACACTGTGACAGAATCCCCGACGCACACAGTGACTGATCCCCCGCCCACACACAGTGACTGATCCCCAACACACAGTGACTGATGCCCCCGACACACACGGTGACTGATGGCCCCCACACACACAGTGACTGATCCCCAGCCACACACACACATTGACTGATCCCTCCACACACAGTGACTGATCCCCCCGACATACACGGTGACTGATGGTCCCACACACACAGTGACTAATCCCTCCACACACACACAGTGACTGATCCCCCCACACACAGTGACTGATCCCCCCGACACACACGGTGACTGATGGCCCCCACACACACAGTGACTGATGCCCAGCCACACACACACATTGACTGATCCCTCCACACACACACAGTGACTGATCACCAACACACAGTGACTGATCCCCCCCACACACAGTGACTGATCCCCACCCACACACACACAGTGACTGATCACCCCATACACACAGTGACTGATGCCCCAACACACACACAGTGACTGATCCCCCCACACACACAATGACTGATCCCCCCAACACACAGTGACTGATGGCCCCACACACACAGTGACTGATCCTACCAACACACAGTGACTGATCCCCCCACACACATAGTGACTCATCCCCCAACACACAGTGACTGATCCCCCCCGACACACACAGTGAATGATCCTCCCACACACACACAGTGACTGATCCCCCCCACGCACAGTGACTGATCTCCCCCACTCAGTGACTGATCCCCCCCCCAGACACAGTGACTGATCCCCCACACACACAGTGACTAATCCCCCCTCACACACACAGTGATGATCCCTCCCCTCCACACACAGTGACTGATACCCTCCCCACACACAGTGACTAATCCACCCACACCCAGTGACTGATCCCCCCCACACACAGCGACTAATCCGACCCACACACACAGTAACTGATCCCCCCGCCACACACACAGTGACTGAACCCTATCGACACACACAGTGACTTATCCCCCCCCCACACACAATGACTGATCCCTCCCACACACAGTGAATGATCCCCCCCGCACACACACAGTGACTGAACCCCCACACACACAGTGACTGATGCCCAACACAGTGACTGATGCCCCCACACACACACAGTTACTGATTCCCCCACACACAGTGACTGATCCACCCCACAAACACAGTGACTGAAGGCCCCCACACACAAAGTGACTGATCCCCCCCACACACAGTGACTGATCCCCCCCACACACAGTGACTGAACCCCACCCACACACACACAATGACTGATGACCCCCAACACACACAGTGACTGATTCCCCCAAACACGCAGTGACTGATCCCCCCCCCCACACACAGTGACTGATGCCACCCACATACACAGTGACTGATCCCCCCACACACAGTGACTGATCCCCCCACACGCAGTAACTGATCCCCTCCACACACAGTGACTGATCCCCCCACACACACAGTGAGTGATCCCCCCACACACAGTGACTGATCCCCCCACACGCAGTAACTGATCCCCCCCACACACAGTGACTGATCCCCCCACACACAAAGTGACTGATCCCCCCCAAACGCAGTGACTGATCCCCCCCGACACACACAGTGACTGACCTCACCCCACGCACAGTGACTGATCCCCCGCACTCAGTGACTGATCCACCCCCACACACAGTGACTGATCCCCCCACACACACAGTGACTGATCCCCCCACTCACAGTGACTGATCCCCCCCCACACACACAGTGAATGATCCTCCCACACACACACAATGACTGATCCCCCCCAAACACAGTGCCTGATCCCCCCCCACACACACAGTGACTGATCCCCTCCCACACACAGTGACTGATCCCTCCACACACACACAGTGACTGATCCCCAATACACAGTGACTGATGCCCCCACACACACACAGAGACTGATCCCCGCACACACAGTGACTGATCCCCCCCACACACACAGTGACTGATCCCCGCACACACAGTGACTGATCCCCCCCACACACACAGTGACTGATGGCCCCCACACACACAGTGACTGATGCCCCCGACCATACACAGTGACTGATCCCCCACCACACAGTGACTGATCCCCCCCACACACACAGTGACTGATAACCCCCCAAAACATCAGTAACTTATCACTCCCCCACACACAGTGACTGATACCCACCATACACAGTGACCGAACCCCCCACACACAGAGTGACTGATACTCCCCAACACACACATTGACTTATCCCTCCCCCACACACAGTGACTGATCCCCCCCACACACATTGACTGATCCGCCCACACCCAGTGACAGATCCCCCAACACACAGCGACTAATCCGACCCCCACACACAGTGACTGATCCCCCCCACACACACAGTGACTGATACCCCCCAACACACACAGTGACTTATCCCTCCTCCACACACAGTGACTGATCCCTCCCACACACACAGTGACTGATCCCCACCACACACAGTGACTGATCCCCCCACACACAGTGACTGATCCACCCACAGACACACAGTGACTGATCCCCTCCCACACACAGTGACTGATCCCACCACACACACACAATGACTGATCCCCAACACACATTGACTGATCCCCCCACACACAGTGACTGATCCCTCCACACACACACAGTGACTGATCCCCAACACACAGTGACTGATGCCCCCACACACACACACAGTGACTGATCCCCGCACACACAGTGACTGATCCCCCCCACACACACAGTGACTGATCCCCGCACACACAGTGACTGATCCCCCCCACACACACAGTGACTGATGGCCACCCACACACACACAGTGACTGATCCCCACCCACACAGACACATTGACTGATCCCCCGCACACACAGTGACTGATCCCTCCACACACACACAGTGACTGATCACCCCACACACACAGTGACTGATCAACCCACACATACAGTGACCGATCCCCACACACACACACACAGTGACTGATCACCCCAAAAACACAGTGACTGATCCCCCACACAATCAGTGACTGATCCCCACCCACACACACACAGTGACTGATCACCCCACACACACAGTGACTGATCAACCTTCACACAGAGTGACTGATCCCCACTCACACACAAGCAGTGACTGATCCCCCCCACACACAGTGACTGATCAACCTTCACACACAGTGACTGATCCCCACTCACACACAAGCAGTGACTGATCCCCCCCACACACAGTGACTGATCCCCACCCAAACACACACACAGTGACTGATCACCCCAAAGACACAGTGACTGATCCCCCCGAAACACAGTGACTGATCCCCACCCACACACACACAGTGACTGATCAACCCACACACACAGTGACTGATCCCCCACACACACAGTGACTGATGCCCCCGACCAACACACAGTGACTGATCCCTCACACACACAGTGACTGATGCCCCCGACCAACACACAGTGACTGATCCCCCACCACAAAGTGACTGATTCCCCCCGCACACACAGTGACTGATCCATCCCCACACACACAGTAACTGATCCATCCCCCACACACAGTGACTGATCCCCCACCACACACAGTGACAGATCCCCCCACAACCATTGACTGATCCCCCCCACACACAGCGACAGATCCGACCCACACACACAGTGACTGATCCCCCCCCACACACACAGTGACTGAACCCCCACCAGACACAGTGACTGATCCCTCCCCTCCACACACCGTGACTTATCCCCTCAACACACAGTGACTAATCCCCTCCACACACAGTGACTGATCGACCCAACACACAGTGACTGATGGCCCCACACACACAGTGACTGATCCTACCAACACACAGTGACTGATCCCCCCACACAGATAGTGACTCATCCCCCAACACACAGTGACTGATCCCCCCCCGACACACACAGTGAATGATCCTCCCACACACACACAGTGACTGATCCCCCCCACGCACAGTGACTGATCTCCCCCACTCAGTGACTGATCCCCCCCCCAGACACAGTGACTGATCCCCCACACACACAGTGACTAATCCCCCCTCACACACACAGTGATGATCCCTCCCCTCCACACACAGTGACTGATACCCTCCCCACACACAGTGACTAATCCACCCACACCCAGTGACTGATCCCCCCCACACACAGCGACTAATCCGACCCACACACACAGTAACTGATCCCCCCGCCACACACACAGTGACTGAACCCTATCGACACACACAGTGACTTATCCCCCCCCCACACACAATGACTGATCCCTCCCACACACAGTGAATGATCCCCCCCGCACACACACAGTGACTGAACCCCCACACACACAGTGACTGATGCCCAACACAGTGACTGATGCCCCCACACACACACAGTTACTGATTCCCCCACACACAGTGACTGATCCACCCCACAAACACAGTGACTGAAGGCCCCCACACACAAAGTGACTGATCCCCCCCACACACAGTGACTGATCCCCCCCACACACAGTGACTGAACCCCACCCACACACACACAATGACTGATGACCCCCAACACACACAGTGACTGATTCCCCCAAACACGCAGTGACTGATCCCCCCCCCCACACACAGTGACTGATGCCACCCACATACACAGTGACTGATCCCCCCACACACAGTGACTGATCCCCCCACGCGCAGTAACTGATCCCCTCCACACACAGTGACTGATCCCCCCACACACACAGTGAGTGATCCCCCCACACACAGTGACTGATCCCCCCACACGCAGTAACTGATCCCCCCCACACACAGTGACTGATCCCCCCACACACAAAGTGACTGATCCCCCCCAAACGCAGTGACTGATCCCCCCCGACACACACAGTGACTGACCTCACCCCACGCACAGTGACTGATCCCCCGCACTCAGTGACTGATCCACCCCCACACACAGTGACTGATCCCCCCACACACACAGTGACTGATCCCCCCACTCACAGTGTCTGATCCCCCCCCACACACACAGTGAATGATCCTCCCACACACACACAATGACTGATCCCCCCCAAACACAGTGCCTGATCCCCCCCCACACACACAGTGACTGATCCCCTCCCACACACAGTGACTGATCCCTCCACACACACACAGTGACTGATCCCCAATACACAGTGACTGATGCCCCCACACACACACAGAGACTGATCCCCGCACACACAGTGACTGATCCCCCCCACACACACAGTGACTGATCCCCGCACACACAGTGACTGATCCCCCCCACACACACAGTGACTGATGGCCCCCACACACACAGTGACTGATCCCCACCCACACACACACATTGACTGATCCCCCCCACACACAGTGACTGATCCCCCACACACACAGTGACTGATGCCCCCGACCAACACACAGTGACTGATCCCCACCCAAACACACACACAGTGACTGATCACCCCAAAAACACAGTGACTGATCCCCCCGAAACAGAGTGACTGATCCCCACCCACACACACACAGTGACTGATCAACCCACACACACAGTGACTGATCCCCCACACACACAGTGACTGATGCCCACGACCAACACACAGTGACTGATCCCTCACACACACAGTGACTGATGCCCCCGACCAACACACAGTGACTGATCCCCCACCACAAAGTGACTGATCCACCCCCACACACACAGTGACTGATCCATCCCCCACACACAGTGACTGATCCCCCACCACACACAGTGACAGATCCCCCCACAACCATTGACTGATCCCCCCCACACACAGCGACAGATCCGACCCACACACACAGTGACTGAAACCCCACCAGACACAGTGACTGATCCCTCCCCTCCACACACCGTGACTTATCCCCTCAACACACAGTGACTAATCCCCTCCACACACAGTGACTGATCGACCCCACACACAGTGACTAACGCCCCCCCAAACACAGTGACTGATCCCCCTCACACACTGTGACTGAAGCTCCCCGACGCACACAGTGACTGATCCCCCGCCCACACACAGTAACTGATCCATCCCCACACACACAGTGACTGATCCCCCCACACACACAGTGACTAATCCCTCCACACACACACAGTGACTGATCCCCAACACACAGTGACTGATCCCCCCGACACACACGGTGACTGATGGCCTCCACACACACAGTGACTGATCCCCAGCCACACACACACATTGACTGATCCCTCCACACACACACAGTGACTGATCACCCCATACACACAGTGACCGATGCCCCAACACACATACAGTGACTGATCCCCCCAACACACAGTGACTGATGGCCCCACACACACAGTGACTGATCCTCCCAACACACAGTGACTGATCCCCCCACACACACAGTGAGTCATCCCCCAACACACAGTGACTGATCCCCCCCCCGACACACACATTGAATTATCCTCCCACACACACACAGTGACTGATCCCCCCCAAACACAGTGACTGATCCCCCCCGACACACACAGTGACTGATCCCCCCCACTCAATGACTGATGGCCCCCACACACAGAGTGACTGATCCCCACCCACAAACACACATTGACTGATCCCCCCCACACGCAGTGACTGATTCCCCCCACACACAGTGACTCATCCCCCCCCACACACAGTGACTGATGCCCCCGACACACACACAGTGACTGATCCCCCACACACACAGTGACTGATCCCCCCCACAGACAGTGACTGATACCCCCGACCAACACACAGTGACTGATCCCCCACCACACAGTGACTGCTGCCCCCCACACACACAGTGACTGATGCCCCACACACACTGTGACTAATCCCCCCCACACACACAGTGACTGATCCCTCCCCTCCACACACAGTGACTGATCCCCTCCCCACACACAGTGACTAATCCCCCCACACCCAGTTACTGATCCCCCCGACACACAGCGGCTAATCCGACCCACACACACAGTAACTGATCCCCCCCCACACACACAGTGACTGAACCCTCTCGACACACACAGTGACTGATCCCCTCCCACACACAGTGACTGATCCCTCCCACACACAGTGACTGATCCTCCACGCACACACACAGTGACTGATCCCCCCACACACACAGTGACTGATCCCCAACACAGTGACTGATGCTCCCACACACACACAGTGACTGATCCCCCCACACACAGTGACTGATCCACCCCACACACACAGTGACTGATGGCACCCACACACAAAGTGACTGATCCCAACCCACACACACACCTTGACTGATCCCTCCCACACACAGTGACTGATCCCCCCCACACACAGTGACTGATCCCCACCCACACACACACAGTGACTGATGCCCCCCCAAACACACAGTGACTGATGCCCCCCCACACACACAGTGACTGATTCCCCCACACACGCAGTGACTGATCCCCCCCCACACACAGTGACTGATGCCACCCACAGGCACAGTGACTGATCCCCCCACACACAGTGACTGATCCCCCCCCACACACACAGTGAATGATCCTCCCACACACACAAAGTGACTGATCCCCCCCAAACACAGTGACTGATCCCCCCCGACACACACAGTGACTGATCCCCCCCACGCAGAGTGACTGATCTCCCCCACTCAGTGACTGATCCCCCCCCCCACACACAGTAACTGATCCCCCCACACACACAGTGACTGATCCCCCCACACACAGTGACTGATCCCCCCCCACACACACAGTGAATGATCCTCCCACACACACACAGTGACTGAACCCCCCCCACGCACAGTGACTGATCCCCCCCACTCAGTGACAGATCCCCCCCACACACAGTGACTGATCCCCCCACACACAGTGACTGATCCCCCCGACACACACAGTGACTGATCCCCCACACACACAGTCACTGATCCGCCCCACACACACAGTGACTGATGGCACCCACACACAAACTGACTGATCCCCACCCACACACACACATTGACTGATCCCCCCACACACAGTGACTGATCCCCCCCACACACAGTGACTGATCCCCACACACACACAGTGACTGATGCCCCCCCACACACACAGTGACTGATTCCCCCACACACGCAGTGTCTGATCCCCCCCCACACACAGTGACTGATGCCACCCTCAGACACAGTGACTGATCCCCACACACAAACAGTGACTGATCCCCCAACACACAGTGACTGATTCCCCCCCCCACACACACAGCGAATGATCCTCCCACACACACAAAGTGACTGATCCCCCCCAAACACAGTGACTGATCCCCCCCGACACACAGAGTGACTGATCCCCCCCACGCACAGTGACTGATCGCCCCCACTCAGTGACTGATCCCCCCCCACACACAGTGACTGATCCCCCCACACACACAATGACTGATCCCCCCACACACAGTGACTGATCCCCCCCCACACACACATTGAATGATCCTCCCACACACACACATTGACTGATCCCCCCCACGCACAGTGACTGATCCCCCCCACTCAGTGACTGATCCCCCCCCCACACACAGTGACTGATCCCCCCCCACACACACAGTGAATGATCCTCCCACACACACACAGTGACTGATCCCCCCCCACGCACAGTGACTGATCCCCCCCACTCAGTGACTGATCCCCCCCCCACACACAGTGACTGATCCCCCCACACACAGGGACTGATCCCGCCGACACACACAGTGACTGATCCCCCCCACACACAGTGACTGATCCCCCCCACAGACAGTGACTGATGCCCCCGACCAACACACAGTGACTGATCCCCCGCCACACAGTGACTGCTCCCCCCCACACACACAGTGACTGATGCCCCACACACACTGTGACTAATCCCCCCCCACACACAGAGTGACTGATCCCTCCCCTCCACACACAGTGACTGATCCCCTCCCCACACACAGTGACTAATCCCCCCACACCCAGTGACTGCTCCGCCCCACACACAGCGGCTAATCCGACCCACACACACAGTAACTGATCCCCCCGCCACACACACAGTGACTGAACCCTCTCGACACACACAGTGACTGATCCCCCCCCCCCACACACAGTGACTGATCCCTCCCACACACAGTGACTGATCCCCCACGCACACACAGTGACTGATCGCCCCACACACACAGTGACTGATCCCCAACACAGTGACTGATGCTCCCACACACACACATTGACTGATCCCCCCACACACAGTGACTGATCCACCCCACACACACAGTGACTGATGGCACCCACACACAAAGTGACTGATCCCCCCCACACACAGTGACTGATCCCCCACACACACAGTGACTGATCCCCACTACACACAGTGACTGATCCCCCCACACACAGTGACTGATCCCCCCCCACACACAGTGACTGATCCCCCACACACACAGTGACTGTTCCCCACTACACACAGTGACTGATCCCCCACCACACAGTGACTGCTCCCCACCACACACACAGTGACTGATCCCCCCGCACACACACAGTGACTGATCCCTGCCCCACACATAGTGAGTGATCCCCCCACACACAGTGACTGATCCCCCCGCACACTCACAGTGACTGATCCCTGCCCCACACACCGTGACTTATCCCCTCCACACACAGTGACTAATACGTCCACACACAGTGACTGATCGACCCCACACACAGTGAATAATCCATCCCACACACAGTGACTGATCCCCCCACATACACAGTGACTAATCCATCCCACACACAGTGACAGATCCCCCCCCACACACAGTGATTGGACCCCCCCGACACACACAGTGACTGATCCCCCCCCACACAAAGTGACTGATCCCCCCACACACACAGTGACTGATCCCCCCCACACACAGTGACTGATGCCCCACACACACAGTGACTGATCCCCCCCCACACAAAGTGACTGATCCCCCCACACACACAGTGACTGATCCCCCCCACACACAGTGACTGATGCCCCCGACCCACACACTGTGACTGATCCCCCACACACACAGAGACTGATGCCCCCGACCAACACAGAGTGACTGATCCAGCACCACACAGTGACTGATCCCCCCCACACACACAGTGACTGATCGCCCACACACACAGTGACTGATCCCCCCCACACCCAGTGAAAGATGCCCCCACACCCATTGACTGATCACCCCCAAACACAGAGACTGATCCGACCCACACACACAGTGACTGATCCCCCCCCACACACTCAGTGACTGAACCCCGACCAGACACAGTGACTGATCCCTCCCCTCCACACACCGCGACTTATCCCCTCCACATACAGTGACTAATCCCCCCACACACAGTGACTGATCGACCCCAAACGAAGTGACTAATCCCCCCACACACAGTGACAGATCCCCCCCACACACAGTGACTGAAACTCCCCGACGCACACAGTGACTGATCCCCCCAAACACACAGTGACTGATCCACCCCCACACACACAGTGACTGATCCCCCCACACAAACAGTGACTGATCCCTTCACACACACACAGTGACTGATCCACAACACACAGTGACTGAAGCCCCCCCACACACACAGTGACTGATCCCCCCACACACAGTGACTGATCCCCCCCACACACCCAGTGACTGATGGCCCCCACACACACAGTGACTGATCCCCACCCACACACACACATTGACTGATCCCCCCCACACACAGTGACTGATCCCTCCACACACACACAGTGACTGATCATCAACACACAGAGACTGATCCCCCCCAACCAGTGACTGATCCCCATAAACACACAGTGACTGATCCCACACAGTGAATGATCCACCCCCACACATACACAGTGAATGATCCCCGCCCACACATACAGAGACTGATCCCCCCCCCAACCAGTGACTGATCCACATAAACACACAGTGACTGATCCGACCCACACACACAGTGACTGACCCGCCCCCACACACAGTGACTGATCCCCCACACACAAAGTGACTGATACCCCCACACACACACAGTGACTGATCCCCCACACACACAGTGACTGATCCATACCACACACAGAGTGACTGAACCCTCCACACACACACAGTGACTGATGCCCGCATACACGCACAGTGATTGATGGCCCCCACACAAACAGTGATTGATCCCACCCACACACACACATTGACTGATCCCCCCCACACACAGTGACTGATCTCCCCCACACACAGTCACTGATCCCCCCCACACACAGTGACTGATCCCCCACACACACAGTGAATGAACCCCACACACACACAGTGACTGATCCCCCCCAAACACAGTGACTGATGCCCCCGACCAACACACAGTGACTGATCCCTCCCCCACACACAGTGACTGATCCCCCACACACACAGTGACTGATCCCCCCCACACACAGAATGACTGATCCCCCCCACACACAGTGACTGATCCCCCCGCACACACAGTGACTGATCCCTGCCCCACACACAGTGAGTGATCCCCCCCACAAACAGTGACTGATCCCCCCACACCCAGTGACTGATCCCCCCCACACACAGCGACTGATCCGACCCACACACACCGTGACTGATCCACCCCCCACAAAGACAGTGACTGAACCCCCACCAGATGCAGTGACTAATCCTCCCCACACACAGTGACTGATCGACCCCACACACAGTGACTAATCCATCCCACACACAGTGACTGATCCCCCCACACACACAGTGACTAATCCATCCCACACACAGTGACTGATCCCCTCCACACACAGTGATTGGACCCCCCCGACACACACAGTGACTGATCCCCCCCCACACAAAGTGACTGATCCCCCCCACACACAGTGACTGATCCCACCCACACACAGTGAATGATCCACCCCCACACATACACAGTGAATGATCCCCGCCCACACATACAGAGACTGATCCCCCCCAACCAGTGACTGATCCCCATAAACACACAGTGACTGATCCGACCCACACACACAGTGACTGACCCGCCCCCACACACAGTGACTGATCCCCCACGCACAAAGTGACTGATACCCCCACACACACACAGTGACTGATCCCCCACACACACAGTGACTGATCCATACCACACACAGAGTGACTGAACCCTCCACACACACACAGTGACTGATGCCCGCATACACGCACAGTGATTGATGGCCCCCACACAAACAGTGATTGATCCCACCCACACACACACATTGACTGATCCCCCCCACACACAGTGACTGATCTCCCCCACACACAGTCACTGATCCCCCCACACACAGTGACTGATCCCCCACACACACAGTGAATGAACCCCACACACACACAGTGACTGATCCCCCCCAAACACAGTGACTGATGCCCCCGACCAACACACAGTGACTGATCCCTCCCCCACACACAGTGACTGATCCCCCACACACACAGTGACTGATCCCCCCCAAACACAGAATGACTGATCCCCCCACACACAGTGACTGATCCCCCCGCACACACAGTGACTGATCCCTGCCCCACACACAGTGAGTGATCCCCCCCACAAACAGTGACTGATCCCCCCACACCCAGTGACTGATCCCCCCACACACAGCGACTGATCCGACCCACACACACCGTGACTGATCCACCCCCCACACACACAGTGACTGAACCCCCACCAGATGCAGTGACTAATCCTCCCCACACACAGTGACTGATCGACCCCACACACAGTGACTAATCCATCCCACACACAGTGACTGATCCCCCCACACACACAGTGACTAATCCATCCCACACACAGTGACTGATCCCCCTCCACACACAGTGATTGGACCCCCCCGACCCACACAGTGACTGATCCCCCCCACACAAAGTGACTGATCCCCCCCACACACAGTGACTGATCCCCCACACACACAGTGACTGATCCCCCCACACACTGTGACTGATCCCCCACACACAGTCACTGAACCCCCCCCCACACACAGTCACTGATGCCCCCGACCCACACACAGTGACTGATCCCCCACACACACAGTGACTGATCCCCCACACACACAGAGGCTGATGCCCCCGACCAACACACAGTGACTGATCCCCCACCACACAGTGACTGATCCCCCCACACACACAGTGACTGATCCCCCACCACACAGTGACTGAACCCCCAAACACACAGTGACTGATCCCCACACACACAGTGACTGATGCCCCCGACCAACACACAGGGACTGATCCCCCACCACACAGTGACTGATCCCCCCCCACACACAGTGACTGATCCCCCACCACACAGTGACTGATCCCTCCCCACACACAGTGACTGATCCCCCACACACACAGTGACAGATGCCCCCACACCCATTGACTGATCACCCCCCACACACAGCGACTGATCCGACCCACACACATAGTGACTGATCCCCACCCACACACACACAGTGACTGATCCCCCCCACACACAGTGACTGATGACCCCGACTCACACACAGTGACTGATCCCCCACCACACCGTGACTGATCTCCCGTCACACACACAGTGACTGATGCCCCCCACACACAGTGACTGATCCCGCCCACACACAGTGACTGATCCCCCCCCACTCACAGCGACTGATCCCACCCACACACGCAGTGACTGATCCCCCCCTCCACACACACAGTGACTGATTCCCCCCCCCCACTCACAGCGACTGATCCCACCCACACACACAGTGACTGATCCCTCCCCTCCACACACCGTGACTGATGCCCCCCACACACAGTGACTGATCCCCCCCACACACACAGTGACTGATCGCCCCACACACACACACAGACTGATCCCCCCCTCACACACACACAGTGACTGATCCCCCCCACACACACAGTGATTGATCACCCCCACACACACAGTGACTGATCCCCCCAAAACAGTGACTGATCCCCATAAACACACAGTGACTGATCCCACCCACACACAGTGACTGATCCACCCCCACACATACACAGTGAATGATCCCCGGCCACACACACACACAGTGACTGACCCCCCGCCACACACAGTGACTGATCACCCACACACACAGTGACTGATCCCCCACAAACACAGTGACTGATACCCCCCCACACACACAGTGACTGATCACCCCACACAGTGACTGATCCCCCAACACACACACAGGGACTGATCCCCATCCGCACAGTGACTGATCCCCCACACACAGTGACTGATACCCCCCACACACAAAGTGATTGATCCCCCCATACACACAATGACTGATCCCCCCACACACACAATGACTGATCCCCCCCCACACACAGTGACTGATCCCCCCACACCCAGTGACTGATCCCCCCCACACACAGCGACTGATCCGACCCACACACAGTGACTGATCCACCCCCCACACACACAGTGACTGAACACCCACAAACACAGTGACTGATACCCCCACACACACACAGTGACTGATCCCCCACACACACTGTGACTGATCACCCCCACACACACAGTTAGACTGATTCCCACCCACACAATGACTGATCACCCCCACACAGTGACTGATCCCCCAACACACACACAGTGACTGATCCCCATCCGCACAGTGACTGATCCCCCCACACACAGTGACTGATACCCCCCACACACAAAGTGATTGATCCCCCATACACACAATGACTGATCCCCCCACACACACAATGACTGATCCCCCCCCCCACACACAGTGACTGATCCCCCACACCCAGTGACTGATCCCCCCCACACACAGCGACTGATCCGACCCACACACACAGTGACTGATCCCCCCACACACACAGTGACTGATCCCCCCACACCCAGTGACTGATCCCCCCCACACACAGCGACTGATCCGACCCACACACACCGTGACTGATCCACCCCCCACACACACAGTGACTGAACACCCACCAGATGCAGTGACTAATCCTCCCCACACACAGTGACTGATCGACCCCACACACAGTGACTAATCCATCCCACACACAGTGACTGATCCCCCCACACACACAGTGACTAATCCATCCCACACA